>NW_027670203.1:17500-32500 GCF_964188305.1 Podarcis bocagei
ATATTATGAAAATGGTATACAGGTGGTACATGACCCCAGTCAAGGTGGCAAAAATCTATCATCTGCCCGACAACAAATGTTGGAAATGTAAAGAGACTGAAGGTACCTTCTATCACCTTTGGTGGACATGCCCGAAGATTAAGGCTTTCTGGGAAATGATCTATAATGAAATGAAAAAGGTACTTAAATGTACTTTTCCTAAAAAACCAGAGGCCTTTCTCTTGGGCATTGTCGGCCAATTGGTGCCAAAGAGGGACAGAACCTTTTTTATGTACGCTACAACAGCAGCAAGAATACTCATCGCAAAGTATTGGAAGACACAAGATCTACCCACTCTGGAAGAATGGCAGATGAAAGTGATGGACTATATGACACTGGCCGAGATGACAGGCAGAATCCGTGATCAACGAAAAGAGACGGTGGAAGAAGAATGGAGGAAATTTAAAAGTTACCTTAAAGACTATTATAAACTTAATGAATGTTAAAGTGTTGTGGTTTTAGAAACAAAGGGATACAGGGATATAAGATCAGAACATAGAGAGGACTAAGATGACAGAGGTTGGAAAGTAACAATTGGGAGTTGTTATAAAAGTTTGGATATTGGGATGCAGAAAGGGGAGGTATGGGGAAGTCCAAGAAAAGAGGTTTATGAAAATATGTTATGAAATTATACGTGTATGTTTGTCTTTTTATATGTTTGTTTGTTCTTTAAAAAATCTTGTAAAACCAATAAAAATTTATTTTAAAAAAAAACAAATAGGGTTAGGGTCAGGGTCAGGGTCAGGGTTAGGGGTTAGGGGTTAGGGTTAGGGTTAGGGTTAGGGTTAGGTTAAGGGGTCAGGGTTAGGGTTAGGGTTAGTGTTAGTTTAAGGGGTTAGGGTAGGGTTAGGGATAGGGTCAGGGTCAGGGTCAGGGTCAGGGTTAGGGTTAGGGTTAGGGTTAGGCTCAGGGTCAGGGTTAGGGTTAGGGTTAGGGTTAGGGTTAGGGTTTGGGTTAGGTTTAGGGTTAGTGTCAGGGTTTGGGTTATGGGTTAGGGTTAGGGTTAGGGTTAGGGTAGGGTTAGGGTAGGGTTATGGTAAAAGTTAGGGTAAGGGTTAGGGTTAGGGTTAGGGTTAGGGTTAGGTTAAGGGTTAGGGTTAGGGTTAGGGTTAGGGTTAGGGTTAGGTTAAGAGGTTAGGGTTAGGGTTAGGGTTAGGGTAGGGTTAGGGTTAGGGTTAGGGTTAGGGTTAAGGTTAGGGTTAGGGTTAGGGTGAGGGTGAGGGTTAGGGTAGGGGTTGGGGTAGGGTTAGGGTTAGGGGTTAGGGGTTAGGGGTTAGGGGTTAGGGGTTAGGGGTTAGGGGTTAGGGGTTAGGGGTTAGGGTTAGAGTTAGAGTTACGGTAGGCTTAGGGTAAGGGTAGGGTTAGGGTTAGGGTTAGGGTTAGGGTTAGTGTAGGGTTAGGGTTAGGGTTAGGGTTAGGGTCAGGGTTATGGGTTAGGGTTAGGGTTAGGAGTAGGGTTAGGGTTAGGGTTAGGGTTAGGGTACAGTTAGGGTTAAGGTTAGGGTTAGGGTAGGGTTAGGGTTAGGGTTAGGCTTAGGGTTAGGGTTAGGGTTAGGGTTACGGCTTAGGGCTAGGGCTAGGGTTAGGGTTAGGGTTAGGGTCAGGGTCAGGGTTAGGGTTAGGGTTAGGGTTAGGGTTAGGGTTAGTGTAGGGGTAGGTTAAGGTTTAGGGTTAGGGTTAGGGTTAGAGTTTAGGGTTAGGGTTAGGGTTATGGGTTAGTGTTAGGGTTAGGAGTAGGGTTAGGTTAAGGGGTTAGGGTAGGGTTAGGGTTAGGGTTAGGGTTAGGGTTAGGGTAGGGTAGGATAGGGTAGGGTTATGGTTAGGGTAAGGGGTTAGGGTTAGGGTTAAGGTTAGGGTTAGGGTGAGGGTTAGGGTAGGGGTTGGGGTAGGGTTAGGGTTAGGGTTAGGGTTAGGGTTAGGGGTTAGGGTTAGAGTTACGGTAGGCTTAGGGTAAGGGTAGGGTTAGGGTTAGGGTTAGGGTTAGGGTTAGGGTTAGTGTAGGGTTAGGGTTAGGTTTAGGTTTAGGGTTAGGGTTAGGGTTTGGGTCAGGGTTAGAATTAGGTTTAGGCGAAATATCTAGGGGTTTACTTAACATCTAAAAATGTGAATTTGTATAAGGACAATTATGAAAAATGTTGGTCAGAAATTAAAAAAGATCTAGAAATATGGTCAAATTTGAAATTGTCAATGTTAGGCCGAATCGCTGTGATTAAAATGAATGTATTGCCTAGAATGTTATTCTTGTTTCAGACCTTGCAGATACTTGACAAGATGGAATGTTTCAAGAGGTGGCAGAAAGACATTTCGAAATTTGTCTGGCAGGGCAAAAAGCCCAGAATCAAATTTAAAATATTGACAGATGCTAAAGAAAGAGGGGGTTTTGCCCTGCCGGACTTGAAATTGTACTATGAGGCAGCAGCATTTTGCTGGCTGAAAGAATGGATGCTCCTCGAAAATACAGACATCTTAGATCTGGAAGGTTTTAATAATGCTTGTGGTTGGCATGCATATCTATGGTATGACAAAGTCAATAGTGCCTTTAAGAATCACATTGTTAGAAAAGCATTGTTTAATGTTTGGATAAGATACAAAGATCTGTTGGAAAACAAAACCCCTAGATGGGTCTCACCAGTGGAGGCCAAGGCAGTGAAGAAACTCAATATAGAGGTCGGATGGCCGAAGTATTGGGAAATCTTGGAACAAGATGGAGATAAGTTCAAATTGCAAAGTTATGAGAAACTGAAGCACAAGGTACAAAATTGGTTTCAATACCATCAAATAATGGAATTTTTCAAACAGGACAGGCAAATTGGCTTCCAGATGGAAAAATCAAAATTAGAAACTGAATTGTTAGAACCCAGTACTAAGAATTTATCTAGAATGTATAACTTGTTGCTGAAATGGAATACACAGGATGAAACAGTCAAATCAGCTATGATTAAGTGGGCACAGGATGTCGGTCACAACATCATGTCAGATGACTGGGAATGGTTATGGAACACCGGTATCAAATTTACGGCGTGTAATGCCTTAAAGGAAAATATTATGAAAATGGTATACAGGTGGTACATGACCCCAGTCAAGCTGGCAAAAATTTATCATCTGCCCGACAACAAATGTTGGAAATGTAAAGAGACTGAAGGTACCTTCTATCACCTTTGGTGGACATGCCCGAAGATTAAGGCTTTCTGGGAAATGATCTATAATGAAATGAAAAAGGTACTTAAATGTACTTTTCCTAAAAATCCAGAGGCCTTTCTCTTGGGCATTGTCGGCCAATTGGTGCCAAAGAGGGACAGAACCTTTTTTATGTACGCTACAACAGCAGCAAGAATACTCATCGCAAAGTATTGGAAGACACAAGATCTACCCACTCTGGAAGAATGGCAGATGAAAGTGATGGACTATATGACACTGGCCGAGATGACAGGCAGAATCCGTGATCAACGAAAAGAGACGGTGGAAGAAGAATGGAGGAAATTTAAAAGTTACCTTAAAGACTATTATAAACTTAATGAATGTTAAAGTGTTGTGGTTTTAGAAACAAAGGGATACAGGGATATAAGATCAGAACATAGAGAGGACTAAGATGACAGAGGTTGGAAAGTAACAATTGGGAGTTGTTATAAAAGTTTGGATATTGGGATGCAGAAAGGGGAGGTATGGGGAAGTCCAAGAAAAGAGGTTTATGAAAATATGTTATGAAATTATACGTGTATGTTTGTCTTTTTATATGTTTGTTTGTTCTTTAAAAAATCTTGTAAAACCAATAAAAATTTATTTTAAAAAAAAAACAAATAGGGTTAGGGTCAGGGTCAGGGTCAGGGTCAGGGTTAGGGGTTAGGGGTTAGGGTTAGGGTTAGGGTTAGGGTTAGGTTAAGGGGTCAGGGTTAGGGTTAGTGTTAGTTTAAGGGGTTAGGGTAGGGTTAGGGATAGGGTCAGGGTCAGGGTCAGGGTCAGGGTTAGGGTTAGGGTTAGGGTTAGGCTCAGGGTCAGGGTCAGGGTTAGGGTTAGGGTTAGGGTTAGGGTTAGGGTTTGGGTTAGGTTTAGGGTTAGTGTCAGGGTTTGGGTTATGGGTTAGGGTTAGGGTTAGGGTTAGGGTAGGGTTAGGGTAGGGTTATGGTAAAAGTTAGGGTAAGGGTTAGGGTTAGGGTTAGGGTTAGGGTTAGGGTTAGGGTTAGGTTAAGGGTTAGGGTTAGGGTTAGGGTTAGGGTTAGGGTTAGGTTAAGAGGTTAGGGTTAGGGTTAGGGTTAGGGTAGGGTTAGGGTTAGGGTTAGGGTTAAGGTTAGGGTTAGGGTTAGGGTGAGGGTGAGGGTTAGGGTAGGGGTTGGGGTAGGGTTAGGGTTAGGGTTAGGGGTTAGGGGTTAGGGGTTAGGGGTTAGGGGTTAGGGGTTAGGGGTTAGGGTTAGAGTTAGAGTTACGGTAGGCTTAGGGTAAGGGTAGGGTTAGGGTTAGGGTTAGGGTTAGGGTTAGTGTAGGGTTAGGGTTAGGGTTAGGGTTAGGGTCAGGGTTATGGGTTAGGGTTAGGGTTAGGAGTAGGGTTAGGGTTAGGGTTAGGGTTAGGGTACAGTTAGGGTTAAGGTTAGGGTTAGGGTAGGGTTAGGGTTATGGTTAGGCTTAGGGTTAGGGTTAGGGTTAGGGTTACGGCTTAGGGCTAGGGCTAGGGTTAGGGTTAGGGTTAGGGTCAGGGTCAGGGTTAGGGTTAGGGTTAGGGTTAGGGTTAGGGTTAGGGTTAGTGTAGGGGTAGGTTAAGGTTTAGGGTTAGGGTTAGGGTTAGAGTTTAGGGTTAGGGTTAGGGTTATGGGTTAGTGTTAGGGTTAGGAGTAGGGTTAGGTTAAGGGGTTAGGGTAGGGTTAGGGTTAGGGTTAGGGTTAGGGATAGGGTAGGGTAGGATAGGGTAGGGTTATGGTTAGGGTAAGGGGTTAGGGTTAGGGTTAAGGTTAGGGTTAGGGTGAGGGTTAGGGTAGGGGTTGGGGTAGGGTTAGGGTTAGGGTTAGGGTTAGGGGTTAGGGTTAGAGTTACGGTAGGCTTAGGGTAAGGGTAGGGTTAGGGTTAGGGTTAGGGTTAGGGTTAGGGTTAGTGTAGGGTTAGGGTTAGGTTTAGGTTTAGGGTTAGGGTTAGGGTTTGGGTCAGGGTCAGGGTCAGGGTTATGGGTTAGGGTTAGGAGTAGGTTTAGGGTTAGGGTTAGGGTTAGGGTTAGGAGGAGGGTTAGGTTAAGGGGTTAGGGTAGGGTTAGGGTTAGGTTTAGGTTAGGGTTAGGGTTAGGGTTAGGGTTAGGGTTAGGGTAGGGTTATAGTTAGGGTTAGGGTTAGGGTTAGGGTTAGGGTTAGGGTTAGGGTTAGGGTGAGAGTGAGGGTGAGGGTTAGGGTTAGGGGTTAGGAGTAAGGTTAGGAGTAGGGTTAGGGTTAGGGTTAGGGTTGTGTTAGGGCTTAGGGTTAGGGTTAGGGTTAGGTTAAGGGGTTAGGGTAGGGTTAGGGTTAGGGTACAGTTTGGGTTAAGTTTAGGGTTAGGGTTAGGGTAGGGTTAGGGTTAGGGTTATGTTAGGGCTTAGGGTTAGGGTTAGGGTTAGGTTAAGGGGTTAGGGTAGGGTTAGGGTTAGGGATAGGGATAGGGATAGGGTTAGGGTTAGGGTAGGGTTATGGTTAGGGTTAGGGTAGGGGTAGGGGTAGGGTTAGAGTTAGGTTAAGGGGTTAGGGTAGGGTTAGGGTTAGGGTTAGGTTAAGGGGTTAGGGTAGGGTTAAGGTTAGGGTTAGGGTTAGGTTAAGGGATTAGGGTAGGGTTAGGGTTAGGGTTAGTGTAGGGTTAGGGTTACGGTTAGGGTATAGGGTTAGGGGTTAGGGTTAGGGTTAGGGTTAGGTTAAGGGGTTAAGGTTAAGGTTAAGGTTAGGGTTAGGGTTAGGGTTAGGGTTAGGGTTAGGCTTAGGGTTAGGGTTATGTTAAGGGGTTAGGGTTAGGGTAGGGTTAGGGGTAGGGGTAGGGGTAGGGGTAGGTTTAGGGGTAGGGGTAGGGGTAGGGGTAGGGGTAGGGTTAGGGTTGGGTTATGGTTAGGGGTTAGGGGTTAGGGGTTAGGGGTTAGGGGTTAGGGGTTAGGGGTTAGGGTAGGGTTAGGGTTAGGGTTAGGGTTATGTTAAGGGGTTAGGGTTAGGGGTAGGGTTAGGGGTAGGGGTAGGGGTAGAGGTAGGGGTAGGTTTAGGGGTAGGGGTAGGGGTAGGGGTAGGGGTAGGGGTAGGGTTAGGGTAGGGTTGGGTTATGGTTAGGGTTAGGGGTTAGGGAGTGGGAGATCGGGGCCCGCTTCCCAGCAGGAACGAAGGGAAGAGAGGGGGGTTCCCAGTGTGACACACGGAGCGGAGCAGGAAAGAGACAGGGGAAGGAGATCTGGGGAGAACGTCCTGCCGGAAGAGGCGGAGACTAGTACAGGGAGTAGTGTAAGTGTCAAAAGGAAGGTCAGGGGTAGCGAGCGCGCGCCAAGTTCAAATGTGGAGGCGCGCGGAAATGGAGAAAGCCCGGAGGAGGAGCCCAGCCCCAAAGCACGAAGGAGGGGGGAACAGGCATCTCAGGAATCCGCTTCAGGAGAGAGCAGGAGGGAAGGAACGCAGGGGGGCAGAAAGACCCTGCGGAAAAGGAAAGACAGGAAGAGGTGGTCTAGCACAAGCCTCTTAAGTTGGTGCAGGGGCGGGAGCGAGTCAGAGGGGACTTCAAATGTCTGACGTTAGACACTCGGGGCTGCACGCCTCGGTTGTGGAACCAATAATGAACTGCAATAAACATCCTTGTATATAAGAAGAGCTTGGCGTTGGTCTTTTGTGAGCTGAGACCTGAGGCAGCCCGTGACAGTTAGGTTAAGGGGTTAGGGTAGGGGTAGGGTTAGGGTTAGGGTTAGGGTTAGGGGTAGGGTTAGGGTTAGGGTTAGGGTTAGGTTAAGGGGTTAGGGTAGGGTTAGGGTTAGGGTTAGGTTAAGGGGTTAGGGTAGGGTTAAGGTTAGGGTTAGGGTTAGGTTAAGGGATTAGGGTAGGGTTAGGGTTAGGGTTAGGGTTAGGGTTAGGGTTAGTGTAGGGTTAGGGTTAGGGTATAGGGTTAGGGGTTAGGGTTAGGGTTAGGGTTAGGTTAAGGGGTCACGGTTAGGGTTAGGGTTAGTGTTAGTTTAAGGGGTTAGGGTAGGGTTAGGGTTAGGGTTAGAGTTATGGGTTAGGGTTAGGGTTAGGAGGAGGGTTAGGTTAAGGGGTTAGGGTAGGGTTAGGGTTAGGTTAAGAGGTTAGGGTAGGGTTAGGGTTAGGGTTAGGGTCAGAGTCAGGGTCAGGGTCAGGGTTAGGGTTAGGGTTAGGGTTAGGGTTAGGGTTAGGGTTAGGGTTAGGGTTAGGTTAAGGGGTCACGGTTAGGGTTAGGGTTAGGGTTAGTTTAAGGGGTTAGGGTTAGGGTCAGGGTCAGGGTTAGGGTTAGGGGTTAGGGGTTTGTGTTAAGGGTAGGGTAGGGTTAGGGTTAGGGTTAGGGTAGGGTTAGGGTAGGGTTAGGGTTATGGTTAGGGTTAGGGTTAGGGTTAGGGTCAGAGTCAGGGTTATGGGTTAGGGTTAGGAGTAGGGTTAGGGTTAGGGTTAGGGTTAGGGTTAGGGTTAGAATTAGGTTTAGGGTTAGGGTTAGGGTTAGGGTTAGGAGGAGGGTTAGGTTAAGGGGTTAGGGTAGGGTTAGGTTTAGGTTAGGGTTAGGGTTAGGGTTAGGGTTAGGGTTAGGGTTATAGTTAGGGTTAGGGTGAGAGTGAGGGTGAGGGTGAGGGTGAGGGTTAGGGTTAGGGTTAGGGTTAGGAGTAGGGTTAGGGTTAGGGTTAGGGTTGTGTTAGGGCTTAGGGTTAGGGTTAGGGTTAGGTTAAGGGGTTAGGGTAGGGTTAGGGTTAGGGTACAGTTTGGGTTAAGTTTAGGGTTAGGGTTAGGGTAGGGTTAGGGTTAGGGTTGTGTTAGGGCTTAGGGTTAGGGTTAGGGTTAGGTTAAGGGGTTAGGGTAGGGTTAGGGTTAGGGATAGGGATAAGGATAGGGTTAGGGTTAGGGTAGGGTTATGGTTAGGGTTAGGGTTAGGGTAGGGGTAGGGGTAGGGGTAGGGGTAGGGGTAGGGTTAGGGTTAGGTTAAGGGGTTAGGGTAGGGTTAGGGTTAGGGTTAGGGTTAGGGTTAGGGTTAGGTTAAGGGGTCACGGTTAGGGTTAGGGTTAGTGTTAGTTTAAGGGGTTAGGGTTAGGGTCAGGGTCAGGGTCAGGGTCAGGGTTAGGGTTAGGGGTTAGGGGTTTGTGTTAAGGGTAGGGTTAGGGTAGGGTTAGGGTTAGGTTAAGAGGTTAGGGCAGGGTTAGGGTTAGGGTTAGGGTCAGGGTCAGACTCAGGGTCAGGGTCAGGGTCAGGGTCAGGGTCAGGGTTAGGGTTAGGGTTAGGGTTAGGGTTAGGGTTAGGGTTAGGGTTAGGGTTAGGGTTAGGGTTAGGTTAAGGGGTCACGGTTAGGGTTAGGGTTAGTATTAGTTTAAGGGGTTAGGGTTAGGGTCAGGGTCAGGGTCAGGGTTAGGGTTAGGGGTTAGGGGTTTGTGTTAAGGGTAGGGTAGGGTTAGGGTTAGGGGTAGGGTTAGGGTAGGGTT
Organism: Podarcis bocagei; assembly: GCF_964188305.1. NCBI lineage: Eukaryota > Metazoa > Chordata > Lepidosauria > Squamata > Lacertidae > Podarcis > Podarcis bocagei. Next base: position 26,145 of record NW_027670203.1, read on the forward strand.
AGGGTAGGGTTATGGTAAAAGTTAGGGTAAGGGTTAGGGTTAGGGGTAGGGGTAGGGTTAGGGTTATGGTTAGGGTACAGTTAGGGTTAAGGTTAGGGTTAGGGTAGGGTTAGGGTTAGGCTTAGGGCTTAGGGTTAGGGTTAGGGTTAGGGTTAGGGTTAGGGTTAGGGTCAGGGTCAGGGTCAGGGTCAGGGTCAGGGTTAGGGTTAGGGTTAGGGTTAGTGTAGGGGTAGGTTAAGGTTTAGGGTTAGGGTTAGGGTTAGAGTTTAGGGTTAGGGTTAGGGTTAGAGTTTAGGGTTAGGGTTAGGGTTATGGGTTAGTGTTAGGGTTAGGAGTAGGGTTAGGTTAAGGGGTTAGGGTAGGGTTAGGGTTAGGGTAGGGTAGGTGTCAGAGCTGCTTCAAGATCCTAGCTCACAGAGGATCACGCTAGCCAGCGGTCATTAAGTAAAAGTCTTTATTGAGTTACAGTTTCCATTCTCAAGCTGCTACTTGCAACTCTACGTCTAATGGCTAGATCGGCGAAGCTCCGTCTGAGTCTCCGCCCCTTGTGCACCAACTTAATATCCTAGCCCTGCTCCACCTTTTCCGCCTGACTGTCCTCCTCTGGGTCCCTCTACCCCCCGGGGTTTCTTCCTTCCTGGATTCTTCTGACGCTGACCCGGACCCTCCTGCCTCCTTGCGCCGGGCTTTAGGACCTGGTTCCCTTTCCGGGCTGCTTACTGCGCCGCCTTCCTCTGCATTTGAACTTGGCGCGCGCGCCCAGCCTTCCACTTTCCTCTTAACCGTTTCTTCGCTCCCCGATGGAGGTGTGGCCACTCCTGACTCATGCCCTCCCTCCTGTGGTGAGCTGCCAGCGCTTGCCCCCTGGCTCCCTCCTTCTTCCCTGCTCCCTGGCGGTGACGCTGGTCCCGATTTCCAACTGCTCTCCCCTGAGTCCCCTCTGGCTCTATCTTCCTGGGGTGCCCCCCTAGACTCCCCCCTTGCCCTGGCCACTGGTGCTCCTTTCTGTGAATCCTCTGATTCACTGGAAAGACTAGGAGATCTCGGGTCGTCGTCATCACTCATCTTTTCTTCTGCCTCCTCCCCTTCGCTCTCTGTTTCCTCCCTTGGCCTTGCCTCTGCTCCTAAACCCCTGACATCCATCCCCCCCTCGAAGCCCCCCATTCCCCCCTCCCCTCCTTCCGGTGCTGGAGCTGGGTGCTGCTGTTGCAAAGGGACGAACGTCGGATATCGTTCGCTTCCCGTGGCGGGCCTCCATCTGAAGTCTCTCGGGTCTTCCTCCCTGCTCTCGTCGACGACGGTCACCTCCGCTTCCATCTCTGTGCCGCCGTGCTCGAAACCAGGGTCGTCCCCGAAAACGTCCATGTCCGTTTCTCCCTCACTTCCTCCTGGCGGCGTTGCTCGTCCTGGACCTTCCTGCCACTTCCTGCGCCACTGCTCCTCTGGTCTATCGTCCCACCAATACGAGGGTTCTGAGGCAGATCCCGAGGGTGACCCCTCCGGGGAACGGGCGTCTCGTATCGGGTCCTCGTCCGAGTCAAACCCCCGGAACGTGCTGGCAGAAAGCGTTGGCGTGAAAAGCCAGTCGTCGAAAAAGTCTGCTGGCATAGGTCTATGTGGGAAGAGGGCATGAAACTCGTCTTTGAGCAGAGGTTCGTCCAAGGCGTAGCCCGGCACCCAGCTGTTCGCACTGGCCGGGGTGCCCTCCTTGGCGAGAAAGTATTCTACCCCCTCTTCCCCCCATCTGGAGTCCAAAATCTCCGTGACTTCGTTGATGCGCTCCTTCTGTGCCACTCCCGCGTGCCCTGTTCTGTCTCTGACCGGACTCGGCGCCGTTCCTGGTTCCTGGAACCTGTGCGGTGCCTTGTAGGGAGTGAGCACCGATCTGTGGAACACCGGATGCATTCTGGAACCCTCCGGAAGTGCCAGTCTGAAAGCTACCGGGTTGACCTGCTCTTCGACTTGGTAGGGCCCCAGTTGTTTATGCCCTAGTTTCTTCTTGGCCAACGACCTGGCCGGCACTGCGTGGGCTGCTAACCAGACCCAGTCTCCCACGTGGAGCTCTTCGCCAACCCTTCTGTGTCTGTCCGCTTGTACCTTGTATGCGTGTTTGGCCAGCTCCAGGTGGCGCCTCAGCTGATCGTGGACTTCCTGCAGCTCCGACGCGAACGCATCTGCCGTCTGCGGCTCCCCCTCCCCCATTCTTTCCAGTCCCGGGAAGGTTCTGGGGTGCCTCCCGTTGTTGGCGAAGAACGGCGTGACCCCCGTGGACACGTGCTTCGTGTTGTTGTAGGCGAACTCGGCAAGCGGCAGGTAATCCACCCACGTCGCAGGCTGTTGATTCGCATAGCATCTCAGGTACTGCTGCATGATGGCATTGACCCGCTCCGCTTGCCCGTTGGTCTGCGGGTGCCTCGCCGACGCCAGGTTGATCTTGACGTTTAGGAAGCCCATCAGCTTCTGCCAGAAATTCGAGATGAACTGCCGCCCGCGGTCGGACAGAATAGACCGTGGCAGACCGTGAACCTTGAACACGTGGTCTATGAACAGTTTGGCGGTTTGCTCCGCCGTGGCCACCTTAGCACACGGAATGAAATGGGCCATCTTGGAAAACAGGTCCACCACCACCAGCACTGCCGTCTTGCCCCTCGAGCTGGGCAGATCCGTGACAAAGTCCAGAGCCACCCTTTCCCAAGGTTCGACCGGAGTTTGCAGCGGTTCCAACAGTCCGGCCGGCGGTCTGTGCACTGGTTTGGCCCTCTGGCAGGTGTCACACCTCGCCACGTAGTCTGCGACCTCCCCTCTCATTCCAGGCCACCAGAAATCCCTGGCTACTAATTCCACCGTCTTCTCCTTGCCAAAGTGCCCGGCCGTGGGCGCGTCGTGCAGCTGCTGCAGCACCTTGGCGCGAAGGTCGTCTCCCGGCACGTAGATGGCCCCTTTACGGATCAGCAATCCATCTCGTAGCTGGAAACCTTCGGCCACAGCCTTGCCCCTTTGCACCTCTGCCATCTTTGCTTGCGCGAAGGAGTCATCCTGCAATGCTCGTCGCACCGCCTCCAGGTCCACGGTGGCCGCGGCGCACGCCCATACTGTTGGTGCGAAGATGTGCATGGCTGCCGCTGGCGTTGCGTCCTCCAGATACTGTGGCTTACGGGAGAGGGCGTCCGCCATGATGTTAGTGTCCCCCGGGACATACTCTATGCGGAAGTCGAAGTTCGCAAAAAACTCAGCCCAGCGTATCTGCCTCTGGTTTAGGAACTGTGCCGTGCGCCAGTGCTCCAGATTCTTGTGGTCCGTGCAAACCTGCACCGTGTGCTTGGCGCCGATCAGGAAGTGCCTCCACGCTTTGAACGCTGCATGAATGGCCAGCAACTCCCTGTCCCAGATGGTGTAGTTCTGCTCGGACTTGCTGAGCTTCCTGGAGTAAAACGCTCCCGGTCGCCACACCCCCTGCTGGTCCTTTTGCAGCAGGACCGCCCCCACGGCTCTGTCCGAGGCGTCTGTCTCCACCCTCATCGGCCTGCTGGGGTTGACGTGAAGCAGCTGCTCTTCCGACGCGAAGAGACGCTTGAGTGCCTGAAAGGACTGCTCCGCCTCCTCTGTCCAAACGAACTTCTTTTTCTTGGAGCTAAGCGTGTCTGTGATGGCCGCTGTCTGCATAGCGAAGCCCTTGATAAACTTGCGATAGAAGTTCGCAAAGCCGACAAACCTTTGGACCTCTTTCCGGTTGCGTGGGCTCTTCCAGTCCAATACCACTCGAACCTTGGCGCTGTCCATGGCGAGCCCCTTGTCAGACAACTTGTAGCCCAGAAAATCCACCTCCGTCACGTCGAATTGGCACTTCTCCAGCTTGGCGTAGAGCCTATGTTGCTTTAGTCTGGTCAGCACTTCCTTGACGTGCCTGTCATGCTCCTGCTGCGATTCCGAAAAGATCAGGATGTCATCTAAGAAACAGACGCACGTCTTGTAGAGAAGTCCCGCCAACACGTGATGCATGAAAGCTTGAAAAACGTGGGAGCCATTTTGCAGTCCAAAAGGCATAACTCTGTATTCGTAGGTACCCAGTGGCGTGAACATGGCCGTCTTCCACTCATCTCCCTCCCGCATGCGAATGAGGTTGTACGCCCCTCGCAGGTCTAATTTGGTGAACACTTTTCCCTTCCGCACCTTCGCCAGGAGGTCGTCGATTCGGGGCATGGGGAAGTCCGACGGCTTGGTCACACTGTTTAAAATGCGATAGTCCACGACCAGTCTTTTTTGGGGCGTGTCTCGCTTTTTAACAAAGAATACAGGACTGCCCCCCGCTGCCTTGGACTCTCGGATGAAACCGCGCTCCAAATTATGATCGATGAACTCTTTGAGTTCCTGCAGCTCGTCCTCCGACATGGAATACAGTTTCCCTTTAGGCAGCGCCGCCCCCGGCAGCAGGTCAATTTTGCAGTCATATGGTCTGTGAGGGGGTAGCCTGTCCGCCTCCTTCTCGCAGAAAACTTCCAAAAATTCTGCGTACTTGTGGGGAATCGCTTGCAGCGTGCCTAGCAGCAGCTGTGACTCCTCTTCCTCTCCTTCCTGCCGGTGCACGATGCAGTGTTCAGCACAAAAGGAAGAGCCGAAGACCAGCTGCCTCTGGTACCAAGCCAGCGTTGGGCTGTGCTTGTCCAGCCAACTCATTCCCAATACAATGGGCGTATCCGATAGTTGAGTGACATTGAAGCTGATGATTTCTTTGTGATTCCCAAGTCGCATCGCCATTGGCGGCGTCTGCTTCACCACTTGCCCCCCAAGCAACTCCCTGCCATCCACCGTGACAACCTGCAGGGGCAGTGTGGCCGGCAGCAACTGTATAGCGTGCTTGTCGACAAAGTCCTGCCCTATAAAGTCCGCGTTGCTGCCCGAGTCCACTGTGATGGGCACGTCCATGGTGATTCCATTGGGCAGCTGGAGAGATGCGGTGAGCCTCACCACTGGTTTGGGCGGGAGGGGGTTCACGGGCTGTAAAATCTCTGGGGACTGCGGCACTAACACGTCTGGCTGGGCCCCAGGGCCTCTTCCTCCAGCCAGACTGCTTCGTTTCCCTGCTGTGTTCCTCCTTGCTGCGTTGCTGCAGTCACCATTGCCGAGGCTGCAGTGAGCTTGTGGAGCCTCTGGGGACACTCTTTCGCCATATGCCCTGGCTCCCCACAGACGTAACACTTCCTGTTCCCTCTAGGAGGCTTCGCTTTCACTGCTGCCGGTGCTAGGGCTCTGGTTGCTGACTGAGCCCTTGCACCTCCAACCTCCATAGGTTCGGCTCCTCCTCCTGGCGGAGGCGTGGATTGCGCCCGCGCTGCTTCTCTGGGAAGGAAGGAGGGGCCCCTGGCTGGTTCGCGCCCTCCACGCCCTTCGTCCCTGCTCCACGGGCGTTCTTCCAGCCTCACCCCCACTGCCAGTGCCCTCTGAACGACCTCCTGGGTGGTTCGGGGTCTCTCCCCCCTCGCGATCTCATCTTTAATCGAGCTGTGCAACCCCTCCCAAAAGAGGTCTCTTACAGGGGCCGAATCTCTGTCCCACTCCAGGGCACTGACCAAGGCGAAAAAGCGGGCATGGTACTGCCTGACGCTGGCCCTCCCTTGTCTTAGCCCATGCACCTCCTTCCGGGCAAGATCCACGTCAATGCTTGATAAAAAACACCCATCCATCGCTTTAATAAAGGCATCTGCATTCTGGAGCGCCGGATCCTTATCTCTCCATAAATTGCGTAGCCATGCTTTAGCATCCCCATGCAAATGAGACATGATGAATCCCACTCTCTCTTGCTCATCTCTAAAGTCTTTATGCAGCAGTTGCAGTGCGCACAGTACGTCTGCTCTAAAGTTGGGATACTGTTGCAGGTTCCCATCGAAGTGAGAGACCAGCCCGCCTGTTCGTCTCGCCAACCCAATTCCCTCCTGCCGGGGTGTCTGCTTTGTCAGCACGTCTAACCTGACCTGGAGATCCCTGCAGGCGGCAGCTGCCTCCTCCTCTCTCTTCCTGGATGCGAGAGCCTCGGCAGTCAGTTGTGACACTGCTTTTCTGAGTTCCTCTATCTGCTGCTCAGCCGTCATGTTGTCTGCCGTTTGTGAGCTAGCTAGTAGGCACCTGCTTCTCTCCTCTCCTCGAGGCTGTAGATGCCCACAATTTTTGGGGGACGGAGCTTACTGTCAGAGCTGCTTCAAGATCCTAGCTCACAGAGGATCACGCTAGCCAGCGGTCATTAAGTAAAAGTCTTTATTGAGTTACAGTTTCCATTCTCAAGCTGCTACTTGCAACTCTACGTCTAATGGCTAGATCGGCGAAGCTCCGTCTGAGTCTCCGCCCCTTGTGCACCAACTTAA
>NW_027670203.1:37500-65000 GCF_964188305.1 Podarcis bocagei
GTGGGAAGAGGGCATGAAACTCGTCTTTGAGTAGAGGTTCGTCCAAGGCGTAGCCCGGCACCCAGCTGTTCGCACTGGCCGGGGTGCCCTCCTTGGCGAGAAAGTATTCTACCCCCTCTTCCCCCCATCTGGAGTCCAAAATCTCCGTGACTTCGTTGATGCGCTCCTTCTGTGCCACTCCCGCGTGCCCTGTTCTGTCTCTGACCGGACTCGGCGCCGTTCCTGGTTCCTGGAACCTGTGCGGTGCCTTGTAGGGAGTGAGCACCGATCTGTGGAACACCGGATGCATTCTGGAACCCTCCGGAAGTGCCAGTCTGAAAGCTACCGGGTTGACCTGCTCTTCGACTTGGTAGGGCCCCAGTTGTTTATGCCCTAGTTTCTTCTTGGCCAACGACCTGGCCGGCACTGCGTGGGCTGCTAACCAGACCCAGTCTCCCACGTGGAGCTCTTCGCCAACCCTTCTGTGTCTGTCCGCTTGTACCTTGTATGCGTGTTTGGCCAGCTCCAGGTGGCGCCTCAGCTGATCGTGGACTTCCTGCAGCTCCGACGCGAACGCATCTGCCGTCTGCGGCTCCCCCTCCCCCATTCTTTCCAGTCCCGGGAAGGTTCTGGGGTGCCTCCCGTTGTTGGCGAAGAACGGCGTGACCCCCGTGGACACGTGCTTCGTGTTGTTGTAGGCGAACTCGGCAAGCGGCAGGTAATCCACCCACGTCGCAGGCTGTTGATTCGCATAGCATCTCAGGTACTGCTGCATGATGGCATTGACCCGCTCCGCTTGCCCGTTGGTCTGCGGGTGCCTCGCCGACGCCAGGTTGATCTTGACGTTTAGGAAGCCCATCAGCTTCTGCCAGAAATTCGAGATGAACTGCCGCCCGCGGTCGGACAGAATGGACCGTGGCAGACCGTGAACCTTGAACACGTGGTCTATGAACAGTTTGGCGGTTTGCTCCGCCGTGGCCACCTTAGCACACGGAATGAAATGGGCCATCTTGGAAAACAGGTCCACCACCACCAGCACTGCCGTCTTGCCCCTCGAGCTGGGCAGATCCGTGACAAAGTCCAGAGCCACCCTTTCCCAAGGTTCGACCGGAGTTTGCAGCGGTTCCAACAGTCCGGCCGGCGGTCTGTGCACTGGTTTGGCCCTCTGGCAGGTGTCACACCTCGCCACGTAGTCTGCGACCTCCCCTCTCATTCCAGGCCACCAGAAATCCCTGGCTACTAATTCCACCGTCTTCTCCTTGCCAAAGTGCCCGGCCGTGGGCGCGTCGTGCAGCTGCTGCAGCACCTTGGCGCGAAGGTCGTCTCCCGGCACGTAGATGGCCCCTTTACGGATGAGCAATCCATCTCGTAGCTGGAAACCGTCGGCCACAGCCTTGCCCCTTTGCACCTCTGCCATCTTTGCTTGCGCGAAGGAGTCATCCTGCAACGCTCGTCGCACCGCCTCCAGGTCCACGGTGGCCGCGGCGCACGCCCATACTGTTGGTGCGAAGATGTGCATGGCTGCCGCTGGCGTTGCGTCCTCCAGATACTGTGGCTTACGGGAGAGGGCGTCCGCCATGATGTTAGTGTCCCCCGGGACATACTCTATGCGGAAGTCGAAGTTCGCAAAAAACTCAGCCCAGCGTATCTGCCTCTGGTTTAGGAATTGTGCCGTGCGCCAGTGCTCCAGATTCTTGTGGTCCGTGCAAACCTGCACCGTGTGCTTGGCGCCGATCAGGAAGTGCCTCCACGCTTTGAACGCTGCATGAATGGCCAGCAACTCCCTGTCCCAGATGGTGTAGTTCTGCTCGGACTTGCTGAGCTTCCTGGAGTAAAACGCTCCCGGTCGCCACACCCCCTGCTGGTCCTTTTGCAGCAGGACCGCCCCCACGGCTCTGTCCGAGGCGTCTGTCTCCACCCTCATCGGCCTGCTGGGGTTGACGTGAAGCAGCTGCTCTTCCGACGCGAAGAGACGCTTGAGTGCCTGAAAGGACTGCTCCGCCTCCTCTGTCCAAACGAACTTCTTTTTCTTGGAGCTAAGCGTGTCTGTGATGGCCGCTGTCTGCATAGCGAAGCCCTTGATAAACTTGCGATAGAAGTTCGCAAAGCCGACAAACCTTTGGACCTCTTTCCGGTTGCGTGGGATCTTCCAGTCCAATACCGCTCGAACCTTGGCGCTGTCCATGGCGAGCCCCTTGTCAGACAACTTGTAGCCCAGAAAATCCACCTCCGTCACGTCGAATTGGCACTTCTCCAGCTTGGCGTAGAGCCTATGTTGCTTTAGTCTGGTCAGCACTTCCTTGACGTGCCTGTCATGCTCCTGCTGCGATTCCGAAAAGATCAGGATGTCATCTAAGAAACAGACGCACGTCTTGTAGAGAAGTCCCGCCAACACGTGATGCATGAAAGCTTGAAAAACGTGGGAGCCATTTTGCAGTCCAAAAGGCATAACTCTGTATTCGTAGGTACCCAGTGGCGTGAACATGGCCGTCTTCCACTCATCTCCCTCCCGCATGCGAATGAGGTTGTACGCCCCTCGCAGGTCTAATTTGGTGAACACTTTTCCCTTCCGCACCTTCGCCAGGAGGTCGTCGATTCGGGGCATGGGGAAGTCCGACGGCTTGGTCACACTGTTTAAAATGCGATAGTCCACGACCAGTCTTTTTTGGGGCGTGTCTCGCTTTTTAACAAAGAATACAGGACTGCCCCCCGCTGCCTTGGACTCTCGGATGAAACCGCGCTCCAAATTATGATCGATGAACTCTTTGAGTTCCTGCAGCTCGTCCTCCGACATGGAATACAGTTTCCCTTTAGGCAGCGCCGCCCCCGGCAGCAGGTCAATTTTGCAGTCATATGGTCTGTGAGGGGGTAGCCTGTCCGCCTCCTTCTCGCAGAAAACTTCCAAAAATTCTGCGTGCTTGTGGGGAATCGCTTGCAGCGTGCCTAGCAGCAGCTGTGACTCCTCTTCCTCTCCTTCCTGCCGGTGCACGATGCAGTGTTCAGCACAAAAGGAAGAGCCGAAGACCAGCTGCCTCTGGTACCAAGCCAGCGTTGGGCTGTGCTTGTCCAGCCAACTCATTCCCAATACAATGGGCGTATCCGATAGTTGAGTGACATTGAAGCTAATGATTTCCCTGTGATTCCCAAGTCGCATCGCCATTGGCGGCGTCTGCTTCACCACTTGCCCCCCTAGCAACTCCCTGCCATCCACCGTGACAACCTGCAGGGGCAGTGTGGCCGGCAGCAACTGTATAGCGTGCTTGTCGACAAAGTCCTGCCCTATAAAGTCCGCGTTGCTGCCCGAGTCCACTGTGATGGGCACGTCCATGGTGATTCCATTGGGCAGCTGGAGAGATGCGGTGAGCCTCACCACTGGTTTGGGCGGGAGGGGGTTCACGGGCTGTAAAATCTCTGGGGACTGCGGCACTAACACGTCTGGCTGGGCCCCAGGGCCTCTTCCTCCAGCCAGACTGCTTCGTTTCCCTGCTGTGTTCCTCCTTGCTGCGTTGCTGCAGTCACCATTGCCGAGGCTGCAGTGAGCTTGTGGAGCCTCTGGGGACACTCTTTCGCCATATGCCCTGGCTCCCCACAGACGTAACACTTCCTGTTCCCTCTAGGAGGCTTCGCTTTCACTGCTGCCGGTGCTAGGGCTCTGGTTGCTGACTGAGCCCTTGCACCTCCAACCTCCATAGGTTCGGCTCCTCCTCCTGGCGGAGGCGTGGATTGCGCCCGCGCCGCTTCTCTGGGAAGGAAGGAGGGGCCCCTGGCTGGTTCGCGCCCTCCACGCCCTTCGTCCCTGCTCCACGGGCGTTCTTCCAGCCTCACCCCCACTGCCAGTGCCCTCTGAACGACCTCCTGGGTGGTTCGGGGTCTCTCCCCCCTCGCGATCTCATCTTTAATCGAGCTGTGCAACCCCTCCCAAAAGAGGTCTCTTACAGGGGCCGAATCTCTGTCCCACTCCAGGGCACTGACCAAGGCGAAAAAGCGGGCATGGTACTGCCTGACGCTGGCCCTCCCTTGTCTTAGCCCATGCACCTCCTTCCGGGCAAGATCCACGTCAATGCTTGATAAAAAACACCCATCCATCGCTTTAATAAAGGCATCTGCATTCTGGAGCGCCGGATCCTTATCTCTCCATAAATTGCGTAGCCATGCTTTAGCATCCCCATGCAAATGAGACATGATGAATCCCACTCTCTCTTGCTCATCTCTAAAGTCTTTATGCAGCAGTTGCAGTGCGCACAGTACGTCTGCTCTAAAGTTGGGATACTGTTGCAGGTTCCCATCGAAGTGAGAGACCAGCCCGCCTGTTCGTCTCGCCAACCCAATTCCCTCCTGCCGGGGTGTCTGCTTTGTCAGCACGTCTAACCTGACCTGGAGATCCCTGCAGGCGGCAGCTGCCTCCTCCTCTCTCTTCCTGGATGCGAGAGCCTCGGCATTCAGTTGTGACACTGCTTCTCTGAGTTCCTCTATCTGCTGCTCAGCCGTCATGTTGTCTGCCGTTTGTGAGCTAGCTAGTAGGCACCTGCTTCTCTCCTCTCCTCGAGGCTGTAGATGCCCACAATTTTTGGGGGACGGAGCTTACTGTCAGAGCTGCTTCAAGATCCTAGCTCACAGAGGATCACGCTAGCCAGCGGTCATTAAGTAAAAGTCTTTATTGAGTTACAGTTTCCATTCTCAAGCTGCTACTTGCAACTCTACGTCTAATGGCTAGATCGGCGAAGCTCCGTCTGAGTCTCCGCCCCTTGTGCACCAACTTAATATCCTAGCCCTGCTCCACCTTTTCCGCCTGACTGTCCTCCTCTGGGTCCCTCTACCCCCCGGGGTTTCTTCCTTCCTGGATTCTTCTGACGCTGACCCGGACCCTCCTGCCTCCTTGCGCCGGGCTTTAGGACCTGGTTCCCTTTCCGGGCTGCTTACTGCGCCGCCTTCCTCTGCATTTGAACTTGGCGCGCGCGCCCAGCCTTCCACTTTCCTCTTAACCGTTTCTTCGCTCCCCGATGGAGGTGTGGCCACTCCTGACTCATGCCCTCCCTCCTGTGGTGAGCTGCCAGCGCTTGCCCCCTGGCTCCCTCCTTCTTCCCTGCTCCCTGGCGGTGACGCTGGTCCCGATTTCCAACTGCTCTCCCCTGAGTCCCCTCTGGCTCTATCTTCCTGGGGTGCCCCCCTAGACTCCCCCCTTGCCCTGGCCACTGGTGCTCCTTTCTGTGAATCCTCTGATTCACTGGAAAGACTAGGAGATCTCGGGTCGTCGTCATCACTCATCTTTTCTTCTGCCTCCTCCCCTTCGCTCTCTGTTTCCTCCCTTGGCCTTGCCTCTGCTCCTAAACCCCTGACAGTTAGGCTTAGGGTAGGGTTAGGGTTAGGCTTAGGGCTTAGGGTTAGGGTTAGGGTTAGGGTTAGGGTACAGTTAGGGTTAAGGTTAGGGTTAGGGTAGGGTTAGGGTTAGGCTTAGGGCTTAGGGTCAGGGTCAGGGTTAGGGTTAGGGTTAGTGTAGGGGTAGGTTAAGGTTTAGGGTTAGGGTTAGGGTTAGGGTTAGAGTTTAGGGTTAGGGTTAGGGTTAGGGTTAGGGTTATGGGTTAGTGGTAGGGTTAGGAGTAGGGTTAGGTTAAGGGGTTAGGGTAGGGTTAGGGTTAGGGTTAGGGTAGGGTAGGATAGGGTAGGGTTATGGTTAGGGTAAGGGGTTAGGGTTAGGGTATGGTTAGGGTATGGTTAGGGTTAGGGTTAGGGTTAGGGTTAGGGTTAGGGTAGGGTTAGGGTTAGGGTTAAGGTTAGGGTTTGGGTGAGGGTGAGGGTTAGGGTAGGGGTTGGGGTAGGGGTAGGGTTAGGGTTAGGGGTTAGGGGTTAGGGGTTAGGGTTAGAGTTAGAGTTACGGTAGGCTTAGGGTAAGGGTAGGGTTAGGGTTAGGGTTAGGGTTAGGGTTAGGGTTAGGGTTAGGGTTAGGGTTAGGGTTAGTGTAGGGTTAGGGTTAGGGTTAGGGTTAGGGTTAGGGTTAGGGTTAGGGTCAGGGTTATGGGTTAGGGTTAGGGTTAGGGTTAGGGTACAGTTAGGGTTAAGGTTAGGGTTAGGGTAGGGTTAGGGTTAGGCTTAGGGCTTAGGGTTAGGGTTAGGGTTAGGGTTAGGGTTAGGGTTAGGGTTAGGGTTAGGGTTAGGGTACAGTTAGGGTTAAGGTTAGGGTTAGGGTAGGGTTAGGGTTAGGCTTAGGGCTTAGGGTTAGGGTTAGGGTTAGGGTTAGGGTTAGGGTTAGGGTTAGTGTAGGGGTAGGTTAAGGTTTATTTTTTTTTTTATAAAATTTTTATTGGTTTTACAAAGTTTTTAAAGAACAAACAAACACTTAAAAAGACAAACATACACGTATAATTTCAAACATATTTTCATAAACCTCTTTTCTTGGACTTCCCCATACCCCCCCTTTCTACATCCCAATGTCCATAGTCTCACAGCAACTCCCAATTGTTACTTTCCAACCTCTGTCATCTTAGTCCTCTTTGTATTCTGGCCTTATATCACTGTACCCCTTTGTTTCTGTAAACCATAACATTTTAACATTCATTAAGTTTATAGTAGTCCTTAAGATAACTTTTGAATTTCCTCCATTCTTCTTCCACCGTCTCTTTTCGTTGGTCACGGATTCTGCCTGTCATCTCGGCCAATGTCATATAGTCCATCACTTTCATCTGCCATTCTTCCAGAGTGGGTAGATCTTGTGTCTTCCAATACTTTGCGATGAGTATTCTTGCTGCTGTTGTAGCGTACATAAAAAAAGTTCTATCCTTCTTTGACACCAATTGGCCAACAATGCCCAAGAGAAAGGCCTCTGGTTTTTTAGGGAAAGTACATTTAAGTACCTTTTTCATTTCATTATAAATCATTTCCCAGAAGGCCTTAATCTTCGGGCATGTCCACCAAAGGTGGTAGAAGGTACCTTCAGTCTCTTTACATTTCCAACATTTGTTATCGGGCAAATGATAAATTTTTGCCAGCTTGACTGGAGTCATGTACCACCTATAAACCATTTTCATAATGTTTTCCTTTAAGGCATTACATGCCGTAAATTTAATACCGGTGTTCCATAACCATTCCCAGTCAGCTGACATAATGTTATGTCCAACATCCTGTGCCCACTTAATCATAGCCGATTTAACTGTTTCATCCTGTGTACTCCATTTCAGCAACAAGTTATACATTCTAGATAAATTCTTAGTATTGGGTTCTAACAGTTCGGTTTCTAGTTTTGATTTTTCCACCTGGAAACCAATTTTCCTGTCCTGTTTGTAAAATTCCATTATTTGACGATATTGAAACCAATTTTGTACTTTATGTTTCAGTTTCTCATGACTTTGTAGTTTGAGTTTATCTCCATCCTGTTCTAAAATTTCCCAATACTTCGGCCATCCGACCTCCATATTGAGTTTCTTCACTGCTTTAGCCTCCACTGGTGACACCCATCTAGGGGTTTTGTTTTCCAATAGATCCTTATATCTTATCCAAACATTAATCAATGCTTTTCTGACAATGTGATTTTTAAAGGCACTGTTAACTTTGTCATACCATAGATATGCATGCCAGCCAAAAGCATTGTTAAAACCTTCCAGATCCAAAATGTCGGTGTTCTCGAGGAGCATCCATTCTTTCAGCCAGCAGAAAGCTGCTGCCTCATAGTACAATTTTAAGTCCGGCAGGGCAAAACCCCCTCTTTCTTTAGCATCTGTTAATATTTTAAATTTAATTCTGGGCTTTTTGCCCTGCCAGACAAATTTCGAAATGTCTTTCTGCCACCTCTTGAAACATTCCATCTTGTCAAGTATCTGCAAGGTCTGAAACAAGAATAACATTCTAGGCAATACATTCATTTTAATCACAGCGATTCGGCCTAACATTGACAATTTCAAATTTGACCATATTTCTAGATCTTTTTTAATTTCTGACCAACATTTTTCATAATTGTCCTTGTAGAGATTCACATTTTTAGATGTTAAGTAAACCCCTAGATATTTCACCTTCTTGACCACTGTCAACCCTGTCTCCTCTTGGAATTTCTCCTTTTCCATATCTGTTAAGTTTTTCCCTAAAACTTTAGTTTTTTGTTTATTCAACTTAAATCCAGCTACCTGGCCAAACTGTTGTATTATTTCTAGGACCTTTTTCGTACTAGCGTTTGGCTCTTGCAAAGTCAATACTAGGTCATCTGCAAACGCTCTTAATTTGTAATGTTTAGCTCCGACCTGCACTCCTTTAACCTGCTGGTCATTTCTTATCATGTTCAGCAACACCTCCAGAACTGAAATAAAAAGTAATGGGGAAATTGGGCACCCCTGTCGTGTTCCTTTTTCTATCTTAAGTTCCTCAGTCACTACATTGTTTACAATCAATTTAGCTTTTTGTTCGGAATATATTGCAGCCATACCATTCTCAAAACCTTGGCCTACCCCCATCCCATGAAGATTCTTTGTCATAAAACTCCAAGAAATATTGTCAAAGGCTTTCTCCGCGTCCACAAAGATCAGTACTGCTTTAGTATTTATATTCACCTCTAACTTTTCCAAAATATCTATTACATTCCTTACATTATCTGCTAGGTGTCTTTTAGGGAGAAAGCCTGCTTGGTCCTTATGAATCTTCTCCATCAACACTCTTTTAAATCTTTTTGCCAAAATGTCTGCAAAAATTTTGTAATCCACATTAAGTAGTGATATTGGGCGGTAGTTCTTAAGTTGGGTCTTTTCAGTCTCTGACTTTGGTATGAGTGAAATATATGCTTCTTTCCACGATTCAGGTGCCCTTTTTCCCTCAAGGATCTCATTACAAACTTCTTTTAGTGGTTGAGTCAGCCATTCCTTCAGCGATTTGTAGTATCTAGAAGTCAGTCCATCTGGTCCTGGAGATTTGCCCAATTGCATATTCTGAATGGCAGCCTCTATCTCTTGTTCTGAAATTCTCTGGTTCAGATGCATCTTACTTTGATGAGAGATTTTTTGTAATCCATATTTTCCAAGGAATTTATCTATATCTTCTTCATTTTGTGGGCCTTGAGTGTAAAGTTTTTTAAAGTAGCTCAAAAAGCAATTTCTAATTTCATTGGGTTTAGATATATTTTTTACATCCACCTCTAGACTTGTAACTGTATTTAGTTTCTGCCTTTTCTTCAATTGCCATGCCAAAAGTTTGCCACATTTATTTGCTGATTCAAAGGTCTTTTGCTTCATTTGCTTTATCTTCCATTCAATCTCTTGGTTCATCAATTCCATATATTGTGTTTGATATAGCTTGATCTCTCTTAAAATCTCCTGGGACTTTGGTTTTGTTCTTAATTTCCTCTCTCCTTCCTTTATCTTTTCCAAAATCTTTTCTTTTTTCTCATTTTGTTTTTTCCTCTTTATTGAGTTTTGTTGAATCAAAAATCCTCTCATCACCGCTTTACTTGCGTCCCAGATCACTCTTTTCTCGACGTCGGCCCTTAAATTTATTTCAAAATAGTCTTTTAGAGTCTTTTGGGCCTTCGTGAGGATCTCCTTATCTCGAAAGAGGGTGTCATTCATTCTCCATCTAAATTGACCAGTTATTGTAAGTTTCATCTCCATCCTCACGGCATTATGGTCGGAGCAAGTTTTTGGGCAGATTTCCACATTCTTAATCTTTGGAGCCATGCCACTAATAATCCAAATTTGGTCGATTCTGGTCCAGGTCATCATTGCTTGAGAGAAAAAGGTTCCCTCTCTCTCCAGAGGGTTCCTTGTTCTCCATATATCTATCAAGTCCATGTTTTCCGTCATTTCAAAGAAAGTCTTAGGAAGTCTCTCTTCCTTACTAACTGTTAATCTTTGTGCCTTGTCCATGTTAGTGGAGACCACACCATTCATGTCTCCCATAATAATCATATTGTAATCCATATAGTCCATCAGGGTTTCATGAAGTCTCTTAAAGAAGTCAGATTTACCTTCATTTGGTGCGTAGATTCCAACAACTAAAAATTTTTCTCCTTGTGCTTGTATCTCCACTGCCAAATATCTCCCTTGTTCATCTTTGAATATCATTTTTGGGGCCCATTTCTCTTTCACATATATTACTACTCCTCTTTTCTTGACTTTATCTGATGAAATAAATTCTTGTCCTAGCCTTTTGTTTGTAAGTAGTCTCCTGTGGGCTCTAGTTATATGGGTTTCTTGTAGGCATATCAAGTCCAATTGTTCTCTGTTCAATATATGAAATACTTGTCTTCTCTTCAAAGGCCCATTGAGCCCATTACAATTCCAGCTAAGGAATTGCAGAGCCATCTTGTTTTTTTCCTAAAACTCCTCCAACAGCTCCAAGTTGTTGCTCCTCTTCTGATGGTGGTGGTTTTTGTCCAATCGAAAGATTCAAAATCTCTAGTGCTCTCCTTTGTTCTGCAAGTACGTCCACAGTCCCCTTCTGCAGGTCCTCCTGATTTCTTGCCAAAAATTTATCCTTGTCTTGAATTGTCTTTATTTTGACCTTCTTTGCCTTGTAGTCAAATGACAGTCCTTGTGGAAATTCCCACCTGAAGCGGATGGAATTTTTCTTTAACAAAAGAGCCAAGTCCTTGTAGAAATTTCTTAAATCCAAAATATATTTTGGAATATCTTTGAAGATCTGTATGGCTGAGTTTCCAATTTGCAGGGCCTTTTCAAAATGTAGTCCTAATATTTTGTCTCTTTCATCCTTGGATCTAAATG
This sequence comes from Podarcis bocagei, assembly GCF_964188305.1. Classification (NCBI taxonomy): domain Eukaryota; kingdom Metazoa; phylum Chordata; class Lepidosauria; order Squamata; family Lacertidae; genus Podarcis; species Podarcis bocagei. Next base: position 48,174 of record NW_027670203.1, read on the forward strand.
TGATCAAACAATCTCTCGGGGTCTTTCTGTCTTGCTTTTTGCCCAATCTGAAAGCTGTTGTAATTTTAAATTCGTCTTCCTCGAGATCCCAACAGTCCACAAACTCCCGTGTCAGGTATTCCGCAAGGTTGTCTCTTTCATTCTCTGGGATCAATCTTAATTTCAAATTCCTCTCTTTTCTCTGTAACTCCCACAGGGCCAAAGTTGCGTCGTGCTCGTAGACCTTCTTAGCAATCGGCTCTAATTTCTCTTGTGTCTCTCCAGCAGTGGCCTTGGCTTGTTCGGCAATTTGACGCGTGGTAGCGTTTTCCTCCACCAATTTATTTATTGATTCTGTATTCTGGTTTAGTCTTACTGATATTTCTGTTAATTTTTGTGTATTTTCTGAAGTCTGTTTTGTCAAAGACTCCAGAGTTTGATTTATCTTAAGCAGAGCATCTGTTACGGCTTCCATAGAGACAGCTGCTCCTTTTTCTTGTACTGTTGTTCCTGCAGGTCCGGCAGTTACGCCTGAAATTGAACCTCTTTTCTTTGGCTGTTGCTGCTGCAGCTGTTGTTGTTGTTGTTGCTTGGTTTTGGCTCTTGTGACTATCTCTTCTTGTGAGCCACTCATGTCAAGGTCGTTTCCCACGGGATCTATTCCCCGTTGGAAAATTCCACTGTCCTAGGCCGTGCCGGATTTTACTTTACCCTCTAGGGGGAGCAAATCAAAATGGCCATAAAGTAAAATGTCCAAATTCAAAGACAAAGGAGAATGTCCAAAGGTGTAAAAGAGAAATTAACACAGTCAAAGTCAATATTGCTGAAAGCTTGTTACTACAAATTGCCACAGTTTCCCAATTTATACTGTTTCTTCTTATAATGTACTGTAGCCAGACACTGTATAAACTTTGTATCACAGTATCACTTTTGCAGGAAAGAGTCAGTTCAGTGTCCTATTGTTCTAAAAAGGCAGACCGTTTCATGCTTTCAATAGATGAGACAGCAGAGGATTTTTACTTCAGGTAGATCATGCAATTATTAAAACCTCATTCACCTCCCCTCTGCCCTGCTAGCTAGAGGGGAGATCTAAAGTCCAAATGTCCGGTTTAATTAATTAAAGAGCAAATTTCAGCGGATGCAAGTTTAAAGTTCCGTTGCTTTCACTTTCATGTAGTCGGGGGGAGGCAGACTTCCTTGCTTTTAATCTCCCCGCTTTTAGCCCAATTTTCCAAATTTAAAGGGTCCCGATTATTTTTCGATTCCTACTCACGAGAAATTCAGTCCAAATCTTCTTTTCAGGAAGGAATCGGCGCTCTCCGCTTATGGCGACGCGGCTTCACTTCGCAGGCTGGGTAGCGACTCTCAGCACCGCGCTCACTCCCGATGTCGATCCGTAGCCTTTAAAAAGGCTCTTTCACGGTACCGGGGGGCGCAAAGGTGCCCACCGAGTCTCCTTGTTCTCAGGCTTCAGCGCCTGAGATTTTAGGGGTCCCCCGCTCGCCGTAGCGGGTAAGACCCGAACTTGCGAAGCAGTCCTTCTCCGGAGCTCGGAGGTAGGACCGCCATTAAGCGCTGGCACCGACCGGAAGTCTCGGGGTAGGTTAAGGTTTAGGGTGAGGGTTAGGGTTAGAGTTTAGGGTTAGGGTTAGGGTTAGGGTTATGGGTTAGTGTTAGGGTTAGGAGTAGGGTTAGGTTAAGGTGTTAGGGTAGGGTTAGGGTTAGGGTTAGGGTTAGGGTTAGGGTTAGGGTAGGGTAGGATAGGGTAGGGTTATGGTTAGGGTAAGGGGTTAGGGTTAGGGTTAGGGTTAGGGTTAGGGTAGGGTTAAGGTTAAGGTTAGGGTTAGGGTTAGGGTTAGGGTGAGGGTGAGGGTTAGGGTAGGGGTTGGGGTAGGGTTAGGGTTAGGGTTAGGGTTAGGGGTTAGGGTTAGAGTTACGGTAGGCTTAGGGTAAGGGTAGGGTTAGGGTTAGGGTTAGGGTTAGGGTTAGTGTAGGGTTAGGGTTAGGGTTAGGTTTAGGGTTAGGGTTAGGGTCAGGGTTATGGGTTAGGGTTAGGAGTAGGTTTAGGGTTAGGGTTAGGGTTAGGGTTAGGAGGAGGGTTAGGTTAAGGGGTTAGGGTAGGGTTAGGGTTAGGTTTAGGTTAGGGTTAGGGTTAGGGTTAGGGTTAGGGTTAGGGTTAGGGTAGGGTTATAGTTAGGGTTAGGGTTAGGGTTAGGGTTAGGGTGAGAGTGAGGGTGAGGGTGAGGGTGAGGGTTAGGGTTAGGGTTAGGGTTAGGGTTAGGGGTTAGGGTTAGGGTTAGGAGTAGGGTTAGGGTTAGGGTTAGGGTTGTGTTAGGGCTTAGGGTTACGGTTAGGGTTAGGTTAAGGGGTTAGGGTAGGGTTAGGGTTAGGGTACAGTTTGGGTTAAGTTTAGGGTTAGGGTTAGGTTAAGGGATTAGGGTAGGGTTAGGGTTAGGGTTCGGGTTAGGGTTAGTGTAGGGTTAGGGTTACGGTTAGGGTATAGGGTTAGGGGTTAGGGTTAGGGTTAGGGTTAGGGTTAGGTTAAGGGGTTAGGGTTAAGGTTAAGGTTAGGGTTAGGGTTAGGGTTAGGGTTAGGGTTATGTTAAGGGGTTAGGGTTAGGGTAGGGGTAGGGGTAGGGGTAGGGGTAGGTTTAGGGGTAGGGGTAGTGTTAGGGGTTAGGGTAGGGTTAGGGTTAGGGTTAGGGTTATGTTAAGGGGTTAGGGTTAGGGGTAGGGGTAGGGGTAGGTTTAGGGGTAGGGGTAGGGGTAGGGTTAGGGTTAGGGTAGGGTTGGGTTATGGTTAGGGTTAGGGGTTAGGGAGTGGGAGATCGGGGCCCGCTTCCCAGCAGGAACGAAGGGAAGAGAGGGGGGTTCCCAGTGTGACACACGGAGCGGAGCAGGAAAGAGACAGGGGAAGGAGATCTGGGGAGAACGTCCTGCCGGAAGAGGTGGAGACTAGTACAGGGAGTAGTGTAAGTGTCAAAAGGAAGGTCAGGGGTAGCGAGCGCGCGCCAAGTTCAAATGTGGAGGCGCGCGGAAATGGAGAAAGCCCGGAGGAGGAGCCCAGCCCCAAAGCACGAAGGAGGGGGGAACAGGCATCTCAGGAATCCGCTTCAGGAGAGAGCAGGAGGGAAGGAACGCAGGGGGGCAGAAAGACCCTGCGGAAAAGGAAAGACAGGAAGAGGTGGTCTAGCACAAGCCTCTTAAGTTGGTGCAGGGGCGGGAGCGAGTCAGAGGGGACTTCAAATGTCTGACGTTAGACACTCGGGGCTGCACGCCTCGGTTGTGGAACCAATAATGAACTGCAATAAACATCCTTGTATATAAGAAGAGCTTGGCGTTGGTCTTTTGTGAGCTGAGACCTGAGGCAGCCCGTGACAGTTAGGTTAAGGGGTTAGGGTAGGGTTAGGGTTAGGGTTAGGGGTAGGGTTAGGGTTAGGGTTAGGTTAAGGGGTTAGGGTAGGGTTAGGGTTAGGGTTAGGTTAAGGGGTTAGGGTAGGGTTAAGGTTAGGGTTAGGGTTAGGTTAAGGGATTAGGGTAGGGTTAGGGTTAGGGTTAGGGTTAGTGTAGGGTTAGGGTATAGGGTTAGGGGTTAGGGTTAGGGTTAGGGTTAGGGTTAGGGTTAGGGTTAGGGTTAGGGTTAGGGTTAGGGTTAGGGTTAGGGTTAGGGTTAAGGTTAGGTTAAGGGGTCACGGTTAGGGTTAGGGTTAGTGTTAGTTTAAGGGGTTAGGGTAGGGTTAGGGTTAGGGTTAGGGTAGGGTTATAGTTAGGGTTAGGGTGAGAGTGAGGGTGAGGGTTAGGGTTAGGGTTAGGAGTAGGGTTAGGGTTAGGGTTAGGGTTGTGTTAGGGCTTAGGGTTAGGGTTAGGGTTAGGTTAAGGGGTTAGGGTAGGGTTAGGGTTAGGGTACAGTTTGGGTTAAGTTTAGGGTTAGGGTAGGGTTAGGGTTAGGGTTGTGTTAGGGCTTAGGGTTAGGGTTAGGGTTAGGTTAAGGGGTTAGGGTAGGGTTAGGGTTAGGGATAGGGATAGGGATAGGGATAGGGTTAGGGTAGGGTTATGGTTAGGGATAGGGTTAGGGTAGGGGTAGGGGTAGGGTTAGGGTTAGGTTAAGGGGTTAGGGTAGGGTTAGGGTTAGGGTTAGGTTAGGGGGTTAGGGTAGGGTTAAGGTTAGGGTTAGGGTTAGGTTAAGGGATTAGGGTAGGGTTAGGGTTAGGGTTAGTGTAGGGTTAGGGTTACGGTTAGGGTATAGGGTTAGGGGTTAGGGTTAGGGTTAGGGTTAGGGTTAGGGTTAGGTTAAGGGGTTAGGGTTAAGGTTAAGGTTAAGGTTAGGGTTAGGGTTAGGGTTAGGGTTATGTTAAGGGGTTAGGGTTAGGGTAGGGTTAGGGGTAGGGGTAGGGGTAGGGGTAGGGGTAGGTTTAGGGGTAGGGGTAGGGGTAGGGTTAGGGTTAGGGTAGGGTTGGGTTATGGTTAGGGGTTAGGGTTAGGGTTAGGGGTTAGGGGTTAGGGGTTAGGGGTTAGGGGTTAGGGGTTAGGGTAGGGTTAGGGTTAGGGTTAGGGTTATGTTAAGGGGTTAGGGGTAGGGGTAGGGGTAGGGGTAGGTTTAGGGGTAGGGGTAGGGTTAGGGTTAGGGTTAGGGTAGGGTTGGGTTATGGTTAGGGTTAGGGGTTAGGGAGTGGGAGATCGGGGCCCGCTTCCCAGCAGGAACGAAGGGAAGAGAGGGGGGTTCCCAGTGTGACACACGGAGCGGAGCAGGAAAGAGACAGGGGAAGGAGATCTGGGGAGAACGTCCTGCCGGAAGAGGCGGAGACTAGTACAGGGAGTAGTGTAAGTGTCAAAAGGAAGGTCAGGGGTAGCGAGCGCGCGCCAAGTTCAAATGTGGAGGCGCGCGGAAATGGAGAAAGCCCGGAGGAGGAGCCCAGCCCCAAAGCACGAAGGAGGGGGGAACAGGCATCTCAGGAATCCGCTTCAGGAGAGAGCAGGAGGGAAGGAACGCAGGGGGGCAGAAAGACCCTGCGGAAAAGGAAAGACAGGAAGAGGTGGTCTAGCACAAGCCTCTTAAGTTGGTGCAGGGGCGGGAGCGAGTCAGAGGGGACTTCAAATGTCTGACGTTAGACACTCGGGGCTGCACGCCTCGGTTGTGGAACCAATAATGAACTGCAATAAACATCCTTGTATATAAGAAGAGCTTAGCGTTGGTCTTTTGTGAGCTGAGACCTGAGGCAGCCCGTGACAGTTAGGTTAAGGGGTTAGGGTAGGGTTAGGGTGAGGGTTAGGGTTAGGGTTAGGGGTAGGGTTAGGGTTAGGGTTAGGGTTAGGTTAAGGGGTTAGGGTAGGGTTAGGGTTAGGGTTAGGTTAAGGGGTTAGGGTAGGGTTAAGGTTAGGGTTAGGGTTAGGTTAAGGGATTAGGGTAGGGTTAGGGTTAGGGTTAGGGTTAGTGTAGGGTTAGGGTTAGGGTATAGGGTTAGGGTTAGGGTTAGGGTTAGGGTTAGGTTAAGGGGTCACGGTTAGGGTTAGGGTTAGGGTTAGTTTAAGGGGTTAGGGTAGGGTTAGGGTTAGGTTTAGGGTAGGGTTATAGTTAGGGTTAGGGTTAGGGTGAGAGTGAGGGTGAGGGTGAGGGTTAGGGTTAGGGTTAGGAGTAGGGTTAGGGTTAGGGTTAGGGTTGTGTTAGGGCTTAGGGTTAGGGTTAGGGTTAGGTTAAGGGGTTAGGGTACGGTTAGGGTTAGGGTACAGTTTGGGTTAAGTTTAGGGTTAGGGTTAGGGTAGGGTTAGGGTTAGGGTTGTGTTAGGGCTTAGGGTTAGGGTTAGGGTTAGGTTAAGGGGTTAGGGTAGGGTTAGGGTTAGGGATAGGGATAGGGATAGGGATAGGGTTAGGGTTAGGGTAGGGTTATGGTTAGGGTTAGGGTTAGGGTAGGGGTAGGGGTAGGGGTAGGGTTAGGGTTAGGTTAAGGGGTTAGGGTAGGGTTAGGGTTAGGGTTAGGTTAAGGGGTTAGGGTAGGGTTAAGGTTAGGGTTAGGGTTAGGTTAAGGGATTAGGGTAGGGTTAGGGTTAGGGTTAGTGTAGGGTTAGGGTTACGGTTAGGGTATAGGGTTAGGGGTTAGGGTTAGGGTTAGGGTTAGGGTTAGGGTTAGGTTAAGGGGTTAGGGTTAAGGTTAAGGTTAGGGTTAGGGTTAGGGTTATGTTAAGGGGTTAGGGTTAGGGTAGGGTTAGGGGTAGGGGTAGGGGTAGGTTTAGGGGTAGGGTTAGGGTAGGGTTGGGTTATGGTTAGGGGTTAGGGGTTAGGGGTTAGGGTAGGGTTAGGGTTAGGGTTAGGGTTATGTTAAGGGGTTAGGGTTAGGGGTAGGGTTAGGGGTAGGGGTAGGGGTAGGGGTAGGGGTAGGGGTAGGTTTAGGGTTAGGGTTAGGGGTAGGGTTAGGGTTAGGGTAGGGTTGGGTTATGGTTAGGGTTAGGGGTTAGGGAGTGGGAGATCGGGGCCCGCTTCCCAGCAGGAACGAAGGGAAGAGAGGGGGGTTCCCAGTGTGACACACGGAGCGGAGCAGGAAAGAGACAGGGGAAGGAGATCTGGGGAGAACGTCCTGCCGGAAGAGGCGGAGACTAGTACAGGGAGTAGTGTAAGTGTCAAAATGATGGCCACCCCCATCATTCTGCCCGGGTTAGGGTTAGGGTTAGGTTAAGGGGTTAGGGTAGGGGTAGGATTAGGGTCAGGTTAAGGGGTTAGGGTAGGGTTAGGGTTAGGTTAAGGGGTTAGGTTAGGGTTAGGGTCAGGGTCAGGGTCAGGGTTAGGGGTTAGGGTTAGGGTTAGGGTTAGGGTTAGGGTTAGGGTTAGGGTTAGGGTTAGGGTTAGGGTTGTTAACGGAAAAATCTGAGGGCTCTCTTGGACAAAAAGTAAAGACACCAACCAGGATAACTTGGAGCAAAACAGCAGCCTGTAGGCTTGGCCTTTATTGATCTGTTGCAACAGGGTGTTTCCCTCACTAGCAAGAGAGAGGAAAGACCCAGAACAATGGGCTGCAAGACCTTATAAAAACTTTTGAAATTCCCCTCCTCTAGGTCAAGCCCACCCCCAGAAACATCATGCATACATTACAGAAAGGAGGGGTTGACATCATGCATACATTACAGAAGGGGTTGACATCATGCATACATTACAGAAAGGAGGGGTTGAGGGAGGAGTTGTGGTGGTAACCTGAGTGTCCTGTCACCTGGCTGGTTCCTCCTTTCCCCCTCCCCATGAGTACTTTCCAGGTGACAATGGGGAGTTTGCAGTTTCCTGCCCCCAGAGGGAAAATCTGATCATTGTCCTTTGTTTCAGCCTGTGGTGAATCCACTGTTCTTTGTGATTTTTGATTGTCTTCTGTCTGGGATTATCAGGGTTGACATAGCAACTGGGCAGGGCTCCTGTGGATGTGCTGGTATGCTGAAGAGATTATGGCTGACCAGAAACCAAGCCACCCTCCTTTGATATTAAAATAAAAATGGAACAGTGCAAATCCGATGTATGGTTGATTTTCTATGAATTCATAAGAGAAATGTGGCGTATGTAGTGTGTGAGTGTGAGTGTGTGTGAAGTTTGTACAAACAGAATGATTGGGGTGGGGGGGTTCCTGCTACAGTTCCCCCCTTCGGAGATAAGATTGCAAAGGTGGCTACTTTGCAATCCTTTTCTCCGCACAATTTAAGGTGGTAAATAATAACCTGGTATTCTCCGTCCCAGATGTGTGTGTCCATGTGAACCTGAAAGGGACTTGGGTATCATGCTACTTTAAGGATATTTGCATAGAAATATAATGGTGTAACAGTGCACATAGTTAGACATAGGATATCACGTAAATTAATAATTTGTTGCTCAGTTACTTGTGGTATTCTAGCACCTTGGAAGAAATATTTTCTCAATAGTGATCTATGCTTTACATTTAGGCAGGAAGGTCCACTAATGACTGAAAAGTGCAGTTTGCTTCCCCCCCCCCGCCATTTTTGTGTTCTCAGGTGTCAAGCTAGCTGTTTTGTGGTCTCACACCGACAGTGCTACAGCAACACATCCTGTCTGTTGAATCCCCTCAGGGCTTTCATTTAACCATGTCGCCTGGCATTCACCATAGCTGGCACAGGTTTGGGCATCTCGTGAGGGAGAGGTCTTCGCCTTGGCCTTTAGCTATGGGATTTTATTATAGGCTGTGGTCTTGGGCTCATGAGAAGTTGCTCACTTGCACTTAAAGGACCAAAAAGCTAATTGCAGCCTGGATACACTTGCCCAATTCAAACTGAGTCCAATTTGAATTTATCTTGCCCCATGGTTCTCAAGTCTTCAAACCAATCTGTTAAAAGAAAACCATTCTTAACAAGGGCAGTTGTCCAAATAAGTCAATTTAAGTCTATAAGGGATCATTCCTGCTAAACCAAAGCATATCCACCTTCATGTTTCTTAGAAGCTTCTCCTTGGTAAAGCAAGTTTTAGCACATTTTAAAATGGATAGGGAAAGTTGGCAGAGTGCCAGGTGGAACAATGAAATGTGGTTATAAATTGAGCTAAACATTGGACTACACAATAGTGTGAGCTATTAGAAAGTATAAAATGCATGAGAATTCTCCATTGGTGTGTAAGCAATAAGACATTAAACATAAAAATTACACACAAAAATACCCCCCTTGTGGAAATAACACACTGTCAGACACATTTCAACATTCCTACATAATAACACTTAATACAAAACAAACTAATTAAATATCAGTTGCATATCTTGACACAATTGTGATCTTTTACGCATGTATCTTTTGAATCCTGGAGCACAGAGGCTTGAGGTTCAAGTGAAAAGATGTCCTTGCAAGTCAACTCCACCCCCCTTTGTCAGGCCCACTCCCCTGGCAGTCTATATCCTTTGAAAGAGATAGCTGTGGGCACTTGAAAACTCTGGTGTCTTGTGATGACGGAAGAACTGAGTTGAGGGGTTGTTGCTGCTTTTCATCATTGCACATCTGTATAGGTGATATCCTGTAAGGGGCAGGGTTTTGGGGCTTAAAGACAGTTAGAAAAGGGAGGGGGCAAAAGGCAAAAAGGATGTCCTTCGGTTTCTGTTGGAAGCTGCAAATAATAAAAATCTTAGCGAATTAAGCGTTTCATTCATTCCAATATTATTATCACATTTTCCTATAACTACTGTTATTATCTGCCAAATTCGTTTGCTTTCCTTCACTTTGGAGAGAAAGAGAACTGTAAAAAATACAAAGGTTAAGAAATGCAAAAGAAAGCAAAAAATTAGATTACCAGTCAGATGGAAACAAACTTGACACAAAGACATCAGATTTAGAAAAGAATTATTATTATATATATTATCAAAACCACACAGATTACTACTAGACTGAAAAAAATGGGAAAACCATGGGGAAAAACTTTAAATTCACCATGTGCTATTTGATAAAAGAACTTCATGAAACTGACTTTCAACATGTGATGAACATGTCCCCAAAGTAAAACACACACACACAAAATGACCTATGAGGAACCAAATAAATAAATGCTAAAACACACAATTAATAAGTAACCTGAAGTAATCTGTTTTGGCATTCTAACATCCCAAATGAAAATAAAATAGTGTTTCTTGATGTGACAACATCAACTGTAATGTTAATACGGGAAATGAGTTAATACCAAGAAAAATGAATGGCAATTTAAAGTTGTGCAGGTACCTTGCACTAGCCAAAATGACAGAATTAATAAGAAATGCTCAGGCAAAAAGGTAAACAAATACCATTCACCAAACAATGTTTGGTTGTGCTTCGATTAACTTCATAGACATCATGGAGAAACAGATTAAATAAATGAAAACAGATTATTTGTAACTTTAAAAAAAAGTGTCAAAGCCATAAAGAGATGGAAGTCAGGGATTCAGACTTGTTTCACAGAACAGAAAGAAAGTTGCTGTGGGAGGAAAAAGGGACAAACACTTTGTTATCGGGGTTCACATATCCTGTTAAAAGGGAAAATTATTTCATGTGAGAAGCCTGTCAGGAAATGCTGTTCCTAAAATTCCCATTGAGGGGGGAATGCTTTGATATTTACCTGTGAAAAGAATTTGGCATGTTAAGATTTGGAACTTGGAAAGCTCTTGACTTTTGATGGGCTAGTTGTTGCTTTGTTTTGTTTTGTTTTGTTTTGTTTTGTTTTGTTTTTTTAGCCTTTTGTCTTAAGTAGCCCCTGGAGCAAAGACAGATTAAGGGTGATTTCCCTCAATGGTTCCTCAATGGTTCCGAGTTTTCTTTTACATTTGGAAGAAACCTCCTCTCCCCCCTTACAGTTCCCCCCTTCCTCTCTCTCTCTTCTTTAGCTGATCTAGCCTCTGTGCATGTGCAGAGTTCATGTCTCAGCAAACCTTTTATACTATTGAAAATGTTGCATCCTTTGGCTAAATTACCATTTGAATAAGGGAAGGGAAGGGTAAGGAGTAGATTTTGAAAACAGGGTTTGATTTTAAACCAAAAAGAGAAACTCAGCAATTTAAGTATTCACCAAAGCTAGCAATTTCAGCCCAAGCAAACTGAGACTGCTTCCTTTATGTACAGGAAAGGGCTAATATCCCTCTGGCCATTCGCGGAACAATCAACCGCTCTCTTATTTATGAGTAAAAATGGCCAGAGTTAGAATTCATAGGATTTTTTTATTTTTTTATTTATTTTTTTAACATTCTCAGCCATTTCAGCCTTACCATTTGCAGACAAAAAAATATTATTATTATTAATAATATTATTATTTCCTGCCCTTTATTTACAGGAATGGTCAAGGCTAATTCTACTTGATTATTCATTTGTATGTGCTTAAACTTTGAGTAGACTTTTAAGTCTGATTTTTAAATAGTAGACAAAATGATAAACACTGTAATCACTCAAATGCTTGATATTACCAGTTGGGCTTCACCTCTCACCTTTTAAAACTAAAGAGCAAAGCTAGGCTGAATTTCAACTCCATTAGCACACCAGAATTTAAGAATTACCCTCCAATGCTTGCAGACACATGGTCTTCCACACAGCCACAAATTGGGAGAGTTGAAAGGGACCCTGGGGTCATCTAGTCCAACCCTCCAAAATATAGGGTTCACAGCAAGATTTCGCAGCAAGATTTGTACTACCAAAGAGGCATACACATTTAAGTACAGATTTACAGCTGGGAAAGGAAACATCTATACTCCTGAGAGGATCTCTTATGAAGCACAGTTAAAGCAGCCCTAGATTTGATTTTTTTTTTTTTTAAAGGGAATACACAAGTGTTGCCCCCTCCCCTCTTTGCAGTTTCCTTTAAAGGAAGCTTACTCGGGAGTAAATTTACCTAGCACAGAAGTAAGAAGGGAGAAAACAACTGAAAGAGGCAGAGTGAAAAAACAAGGGGGGGGGGGCATTTTCTAACAAAAGAGGCCATGAAGTCTTATAGAGACTGATATCAGGAGCCTTACAATAACTCTTCTGTCCAATCAAATCGAAGTTAAAACTGGACTCAAATATTTTTTCTTAGAATGAACACCATACTTTTATAGGCATACGCTTAATGAAATACATACACTGCATTTTAGCTTGAGAGAGCAGTTGTGCTCAACTAGGCTTTTGCAGCAGAAACATTAGGTTAACTTCTCCTTCCAAAATAGACTGGAGCAAACTCAAAAGTTACAACAAACATCATTTACCATTAGACTTAAAATCACCCTCCTCACTTAAAACTAGAAGAAAGAGGTGGGGTAATCCCCCTTTCAGAACACAAGTAGCACGTATACAGGATTTCACCACTTGGGAGGGAAACTCTCTTTTAGAGCCTCTGTCAAATAACAAACATTTGCACACTCCATTCTCCATTTTGTTTTGTTTTAAGATCGATAGGCGCAACATGGCTTCCTTAGATTTAAAATTTTGAAGCAAGCTTGCAATTTAAAACTATGTGCATTTAAGAACAGTCTGTGGATGCCAAGGCCAATGTAAATACAAACCCTTGAAATATTTCTAAATCTTTGAATACATCTCTTATTCATTTTTTTTTTTTTTTGCCTCTGAGCACCATTAAGTTTACAGTTTCATGTTCTAGCTTTAGATTATAGTTTAACAACACAAATTTGATGTGTTCAGCTCTCCCTAAGAGTTCACACCCTGATTTTGTTGAAGGATCCCTGAGGTAGACACTGTGCCCTGGGTTCTAGGTGGTGGGCCTAAGCCACCCACTAAAAGTTACAGCGGTCTCGTACTTTGTACTTGGAAAGACCATTTTGCCCCTTTATTTTATTTCTATTTTTTTTCTCTAATTGGAGATGACAAGCTGGAGGGGCATATTAGAGTCCTCTCTGGGGCAAAAGGCTTCATGGAAGCTTTGTTGCCAGGAGGAGTCCAGCTAGAGTGTTTAGTGAGCTCCCATTCTCTCATATGTTATTATTGGGGTTTTTTTTTTTTTTCTCGTTAACGAAGTACGCTAAAGACAGAAAGAGTGGAAACACACACACAAGGGAGGAGGGGCAATGGGAAAGAAAGGGGTAGAAGAAAGATTCTTTCAGTATTTGGGATATCCTTGACTTAGCGCAATCCCTACTTGTTTCTTAACCACGAGCTATTTGCTAAAAACCTCAAGCCTGAACGGAAACCTAAACCACGGGTCGCTGCCCGGAAACCTAAACCACGGGTCGCTGCCCGGAAACCTAAACCACGGGTCTCTGCCCGGAAACCTAAACCACGGGTCGCTGCCCGGAAACCTAAACCACGGGTCGCTGCCCGGAAACCTAAACCACGGGTCTCTGCCCGGAAACCTAAACCACGGGTCGCTGCCCGGAAACCTAAACCACGGGTCTCTGCCCGGAAACCTAAACCACGGGTCTCTGCCCGGAAACCTAAACCACGGGTCGCTGCCCGGAAACCTAAACCACGGGTCGCTGCCCGGAAACCTAAACCACGGGTCTCTGCCCGGAAACCTAAACCACGGGTCGCTGCCCGGAAACCTAAACCACGGGTCGCTGCCCGGAAACCTAAACCACGGGTCGCTGCCCGGAAACCTAAACCACAGTACTGTTTTCAAGACTAATCCTAGTGTGGGGCCCCACTTCGTGAACCGCCCCTTCTACCCTCCACAACAGCCTCCTGCCTAGCCTTTGAGACTAAGTTTGGGCTCCCTACTGGACGCCTGCGCTGTGCAGTGCCAGATTGGGGGTCCGAGAAAACAAAGTTTTGAAAGGGGAGCAAACGACCTTGCGTTCTCGCATACCCAGGTCATCCCTAACAAAGGTCGCCAGGCAGGAGGGGCAGCTTCATTTGCAGAGTTAGGGTAGGTGGAGAGTAAGAGAATACTTGAAAGACTCCTCTGGACGACTCCGAGAGAGGGATGTCAGAGAAACAGTAAAAGAGCCACGCTTTCCCGGACTCAATTCCAAGACGGAAAACGGGGGAGAAAAGAGATAGAGAGATTAAGATGTTCCTGGACGACCCCGGGGGGGAACATCGGAAAACAGCAAAAGGTACCACAATTTCCCCGGCCACACACCGTGTAAGAAATTGAGGGGAGAGAAAGAGAAAGGTTTTGGCGTACCCAGACGACTCCGAGAGGTATGCGCCACACAGTAAAGTTCCGCGATCTCCCTGGCCACTTTCCGAAGGGGAGAATCGGGTTAGAAAAGGGTAAAGTTAGAGCGCACCCGGCCGACTCCGAGGGGCTACGCCAGAAATGAAAGAAGGAAAGTCTGGCTGTCGTGGGGTCGTTACTTTTCCACCCCCCTCCCAATGCATTTACTTCAAACCATACTCACGTTCGAAGATGTCCCCCGCAAATCCCAGGATCCTTTTCTTTTTAGCCGGCTTGACCTCGCCTTTGCTCCCCTGGTTGAGCTTTTGGTGACGATTGATTACCGCCCGCAAAGAGGAGGCAGGGAGGGGAAGAAGGATCCCTGGGCTAAGGTTGCCCAGTGGCGCCCGATCCCTTCTATCTCCCCTCTCACCTTTACAGGAGAACCAAGTGTCCCTTCGTGGTCGCCAACTGTTAACGGAAAAATCTGAGGGCTCTCTTGGACAAAAAGTAAAGACACCAACCAGGATAACTTGGAGCAAAACAGCAGCCTGTAGGCTTGGCCTTTATTGATCTGTTGCAACAGGGTGTTTCCCTCACTAGCAAGAGAGAGGAAAGACCCAGAACAATGGGCTGCAAGACCTTATAAAAACTTTTGAAATTCCCCTCCTCTAGGTCAAGCCCACCCCCAGAAACATCATGCATACATTACAGAAAGGAGGGGTTGACATCATGCATACATTACAGAAGGGGTTGACATCATGCATACATTACAGAAAGGAGGGGTTGAGGGAGGAGTTGTGGTGGTAACCTGAGTGTCCTGTCACCTGGCTGGTTCCTCCTTTCCCCCTCCCCATGAGTACTTTCCAGGTGACAATGGGGAGTTTGCAGTTTCCTGCCCCCAGAGGGAAAATCTGATCATTGTCCTTTGTTTCAGCCTGTGGTGAATCCACTGTTCTTTGTGATTTTTGATTGTCTTCTGTCTGGGATTATCAGGGTTGACATAGCAACTGGGCAGGGCTCCTGTGGATGTGCTGGTATGCTGAAGAGATTATGGCTGACCAGAAACCAAGCCACCCTCCTTTGATATTAAAATAAAAATGGAACAGTGCAAATCCGATGTATGGTTGATTTTCTATGAATTCATAAGAGAAATGTGGCGTATGTAGTGTGTGAGTGTGAGTGTGTGTGAAGTTTGTACAAACAGAATGATTGGGGTGGGGGGGTTCCTGCTACAGGGTTAGGGTTAGGGTTAGGGTTAGGTTAAGGGGTCACGGTTAGGGTTAGGGTTAGTGTTAGTTTAAGGGGTTAGGGTAGGGTTAGGGTTAGGTTAAGAGGTTAGGGTAGGGTTAGGGTTATGGTTAGGGTTAGGGTTAGGGTTAGGGTTAGGGTCAGGGTCAGGGTTAGGCTTAGGGTTAGGGTTAGGTTAAGGGGTCACGGTTAGGGTTAGGGTTAGTGTTAGTTTAAGGGGTTAGGGTTAGGGTCAGGGTTAGGGTTAGGGGTTAGGGGTTTGTGTTAAGGGTAGGGTAGGGTTAGGGTTAGGGTTAGGGTAGGGTTAGGGTTAGGTTAAGAGGTTAGGGTAGGGTTAGGGTTATGGTTATGGTTAGGGTTAGGGTTAGGGTTAGGGTTAGGGTTAGGGTTAGGGTCAGAGTCAGGGTCAGGGTCAGGGTTAGGGTTAGGGTTAGGGTTAGGATAAGGGGTCACGGTTAGGGTTAGGGTTAGTGTTAGTTTAAGGGGTTAGGGTCAGGGTCAGGGTCAGGGTCAGGGTTAGGGGTTAGGGGTTTGTGTTAAGGGTAGGGTAGGGTTAGGGTTAGGGTTAGGGTAGGGTTAGGGTAGGGTTATGGTAAAAGTTAGGGTAAGGGTTAGGGTTAGGGGTAGGGGTAGGGGTAGGGTTAGGTTAAGGGGTTAGGGTAGGGTTAGGGTTAGGGTTAGGTTAAGGGGTTAGGGTAGGGTTAAGGTTAGGGTTAGGGTTAGGTTAAGGGATTAGGGTAGGGTTAGGGTTAGGGTTAGGGTTAGTGTAGGGTTCGGGTATAGGGTTAGGGGTTAGGGGTTAGGGTTAGGGTTAGGGTTAGGGTTAGGGTTAGGGTTAGGGTTAGGGTTAGGGTTAGGGTTAGGGTTAGGTTAAGGGGTCACGGTTAGGGTTAGGGTTAGTGTTAGTTTAAGGGGTTAGGGTAGGGTTAGGGTTAGGTTAAGAGGTTAGGGTAGGGTTAGGGTTAGGGTTATGGTTAGGGTTAGGGTTAGGGTTAGGGTTAGGGTCAGGGTCAGGGTCAGGGTTAGGCTTAGGGTTAGGGTTAGGTTAAGGGGTCACGGTTAGGGTTAGGGTTAGTGTTAGTTTAAGGGGTTAGGGTTAGGGTCAGGGTTAGGGTTAGGGGTTAGGGGTTTGTGTTAAGGGTAGGGTAGGGTTAGGGTTAGGGTTAGGGTAGGGTTAGGGTTAGGTTAAGAGGTTAGGGTAGGGTTAGGGTTATGGTTAGGGTTAGGGTTAGGGTTAGGGTTAGGGTCAGAGTCAGGGTCAGGGTCAGGGTCAGGGTTAGGGTTAGGGTTAGGGTTAGGGTTAGGATAAGGGGTCACGGTTAGGGTTAGGGTTAGTGTTAGTTTAAGGGGTTAGGGTCAGGGTCAGGGTCAGGGTCAGGGTTAGGGGTTAGGGGTTTGTGTTAAGGGTAGGGTAGGGTTAGGGTTAGGGTTAGGGTAGGGTTAGGGTAGGGTTATGGTAAAAGTTAGGGTAAGGGTTAGGGTTAGGGGTAGGGGTAGGGTTAGGTTAAGGGGTTAGGGTAGGGTTAGGGTTAGGGTTAGGGTTAGGTTAAGGGGTTAGGGTAGGGTTAGGGTTAGGGGTAGGGGTAGGGGTAGGGTTAGGGTTAGGTTAAGGGGTTAGGGTAGGGTTAGGGTTAGGTTAAGGGGTTAGCGTAGGGTTAGGGTAGGGTTAGTGTTATGGTTAGGGTTAGGGTTAGGGTTAGGGTTAGGGTTAGGGTTAGGGTCAGGGTCAGGGTCAGGGTCAGGGTTAGGGTTAGGGTTAGGGTTAGGGTCAGAGTCAGGGTTAGGGTTAGGGTTAGTGGTTAGGGTTAGGGTTAGGGTTAGGTTAAAGGGTTAGGGTTAGGGTTAGGGTTAGTGTTAGTTTAAGAGATTAGGGTAGGGTTAGGGTCAGGGTCTGGGTCAGGGTTAGGGTTAGGGTTAGGGTTAGGTTAAGGGGTTAGGGTAGGGGTAGGATTAGGGTCAGGTTAAGGGGTTAGGGTAGGGTTAGGGTTAGGTTAAGGGGTTAGGTTAGGGTTAGGGTCAGGGTCAGGGTCAGGGTTAGGGTTAGGGTTAGGGTTAGGGTTAGGGTTAGGTTAAGGGGTCAGGGTTAG
>NW_027670202.1:0-87357 GCF_964188305.1 Podarcis bocagei
GCAGAAATTGTGACCGCGCGGCTTAGGGATTTTGTCAAAAAAAGTTGTTCAGACGTCGAGGGCTAATTCTGTTTCCGATGATAAAAACCCATCTGTTTCCACTGAAAAACCTTTCAGGGGATCGTTTGCAACAGTTTGGCACCATTTTTGAGTGAATTGCAGAACGTCAGATTTTTAGCAGAAATTGTGACCGCGCGGCTTAGGGATTTTTTCAAAAAAAGTTGTTCAGACGTCGAGGGCTAATTCTGTTTCCGATGATAAAAACCCATCTGTTTCCACCGAAAAACATTTCAGGGGATCACTTGCAACGGTTTGCCAACATTTTTGTGTGAATTGCAGAACGTCAGATTTTTAGCAGAAATTATGACCGCGCGGCTTAGGGATTTTTTCAAAAAAAGTTGTCCAGACCTCGAGGGCTAATTCTGTTTCCGATGATAAAAACCCATCTGTTTCCACCGAAAAACATTTCAGGGGATCACTTGCAACAGTTTGCCAACATTTTTGAGTGAATTGCAGAACGTCAGATTTTTAGCAGAAATTGTGACCGCGCGGCTTAGGGATTTTTTCAAAAAAAGTTGTCCAGACCTCGAGGGCTAATTCTGTTTCCGATGATAAAAACCCATCTGTTTCCACCGAAAAACATTTCAGGGGATCACTTGCAACAGTTTGCCAACATTTTTGAGTGAATTGCAGAACGTCAGATTTTTAGCAGAAATTGTGACCGCGCGGCTTAGGGATTTTGTCAAAAAAAGTTGTTCAGACGTCGAGGGCTAATTCTGTTTCCGATGATAAAAACCCATCTGTTTCCACCGAAAAACTTTTCAGGGGATCGTTTGCAACAGTTTGGCACCATTTTTGAGTGAATTGCAGAACGTCAGATTTTTAGCAGAAATTGTGACCGCGAGGCTTAGGGATTTTTTCAAAAAAAGTTGTTCAGACGTCGAGGGCTAATTCTGTTTCCGATGATAAAAACCCATCTGTTTCCACCGAAAAACATTTCAGGGGATCACTTGCAACGGTTTGCCAACATTTTTGAGTGAATTGCAGAACGTCAGATTTTTAGCAGAAATTGTGACCGCGCGGCTTAGGGATTTTTTCAAAAAAAGTTGTTCAGACGTCGAGGGCTAATTCTGTTTCCGATGATAAAAACCCATCTGTTTCCACCGAAAAACGTTTCAGGGGATCACTTGCAACACTTTGCCAACATTTTTGAGTGAATTGCAGAACGTCAGATTTTTAGCAGAAATTGTGACCGCGCGGCTTAGGGATTTTTTCAAAAAAAGTTGTCCAGACCTCGAGGACTAATTCTGTTTCCGATGATAAAAACCCATCTGTTTCCACCGAAAAACATTTCAGGGGATCACTTGCAACAGTTTGCCAACATTTTTGTGTGAATTGCAGAACGTCAGATTTTTAGCAGAAATTATGACCGCGCGGCTTAGGGATTTTTTCAAAAAAAGTTGTCCAGACCTCGAGGGCTAATTCTGTTTCCGATGATAAAAACCCATCTGTTTCCACCGAAAAACATTTCAGGGGATCACTTGCAACAGTTTGCCAACATTTTTGAGTGAATTGCAGAACGTCAGATTTTTAGCAGAAATTGTGACCGCGCGGCTTAGGGATTTTTTCAGAAAAAGTTGTCCAGACCTCGAGGGCTAATTCTGTTTCCGATGATAAAAACCCATCTGTTTCCACCGAAAAACATTTCAGGGGATCACTTGCAACAGTTTGCCAACATTTTTGAGTGAATTGCAGAACGTCAGATTTTTAGCAGAAATTGTGACCGCGCGGCTTAGGGATTTTGT
Organism: Podarcis bocagei; assembly: GCF_964188305.1. Classification (NCBI taxonomy): domain Eukaryota; kingdom Metazoa; phylum Chordata; class Lepidosauria; order Squamata; family Lacertidae; genus Podarcis; species Podarcis bocagei. The sequence goes on from NW_027670202.1 coordinate 1,806, forward strand.
CAAAAAAAGTTGTTCAGACGTCGAGGGCTAATTCTGTTTCCGATGATAAAAACCCATCTGTTTCCACCGAAAAACCTTTCAGGGGATCGTTTGCAACAGTTTGGCACCATTTTTGAGTGAATTGCAGAACGTCAGATTTTTAGCAGAAATTGTGACCGCGCGGCTTAGGGATTTTTTCAAAAAAAGTTGTTCAGACGTAGAGGGCTAATTCTGTTTCCGATGATAAAAACCCATCTGTTTCCACCGAAAAACATTTCAGGGGATCACTTGCAACAGTTTGCCAACATTTTTGAGTGAATTGCAGAACGTCAGATTTTTAGCAGAAATTGTGACCGCGCGGCTTAGGGATTTTTTCAAAAAAAGTTGTCCAGACCTCGAGGGCTAATTCTGTTTCCGATGATAAAAACCCATCTGTTTCCACCGAAAAACATTTCAGGGGATCACTTGCAACAGTTTGCCAACATTTTTGAGTGAATTGCAGAACGTCAGATTTTTAGCAGAAATTGTGACCGCGCGGCTTAGGGATTTTTTCAAAAAAAGTTGTCCAGACCTCGAGGACTAATTCTGTTTCCGATGATAAAAACCCATCTGTTTCCACCGAAAAACATTTCAGGGGATCACTTGCAACAGTTTGCCAACATTTTTGATTGAATTACAGAACGTCAGATTTTTAGCAGAAATTGTGACCGCGCGGCTTAGGGATTTTTTCAAAAAAAGTTGTCCAGACCTCGAGGGCTAATTCTGTTTCCGATGATAAAAACCCATCTGTTTCCACAGAAAAATCTTTCAGGGGATCATTTGCAACAGTTTGGGACCATTTTTGAGTGAACTGCAGAACGTCAGATTTTTAGCAGAAATTGTGACCGCGCGGTTTAGGGATTTTTTCAAAAAAAGTTGTTCAGACGTCGAGGGCTAATTCTGTTTCTGATGATAAAAACCCATCTGTTTCCACCGAAAAACCTTTCAGGGGATCATTTGCAACAGTTTGGCACCATTTTTGAGTGAATTGCAGAACGTCAGATTTTTAGCAGAAATTGTGACCGCGCGGCTTAGGGATTTTTTCAAAAAAAGTTGTTCAGACGTCGAGGGCTGATTCTGTTTCCGATGATAAAAACCCATCTGTTTCCACCGAAAAACGTTTCAGGGGATCACTTGCAACACTTTGCCAACATTTTTGAGTGAATTGCAGAACGTCAGATTTTTAGCAGAAATTGTGACCGCGCGGCTTAGGGATTTTTTCAAAAAAAGTTGTCCAGACCTCGAGGACTAATTCTGTTTCCGATGATAAAAACCCATCTGTTTCCACCGAAAAACATTTCAGGGGATCACTTGCAACAGTTTGCCAACATTTTTGTGTGAATTGCAGAACGTCAGATTTTTAGCAGAAATTATGACCGCGCGGCTTAGGGATTTTTTCAAAAAAAGTTGTCCAGACCTCGAGGGCTAATTCTGTTTCCGATGATAAAAACCCATCTGTTTCCACCGAAAAACATTTCAGGGGATCACTTGCAACAGTTTGCCAACATTTTTGAGTGAATTGCAGAACGTCAGATTTTTAGCAGAAATTGTGACCGCGCGGCTTAGGGATTTTTTCAAAAAAAGTTGTTCAGACGTCGAGGGCTGATTCTGTTTCCGATGATAAAAACCCATCTGTTTCCACCGAAAAACGTTTCAGGGGATCACTTGCAACACTTTGCCAACATTTTTGAGTGAATTGCAGAACGTCAGATTTTTAGCAGAAATTGTGACCGCGCGGCTTAGGGATTTTTTCAAAAAAAGTTGTCCAGACCTCGAGGACTAATTCTGTTTCCGATGATAAAAACCCATCTGTTTCCACCGAAAAACATTTCAGGGGATCACTTGCAACAGTTTGCCAACATTTTTGTGTGAATTGCAGAACGTCAGATTTTTAGCAGAAATTATGACCGCGCGGCTTAGGGATTTTTTCAAAAAAAGTTGTCCAGACCTCGAGGGCTAATTCTGTTTCCGATGATAAAAACCCATCTGTTTCCACTGAAAAACATTTCAGGGGATCACTTGCAACAGTTTGCCAACATTTTTGAGTGAATTGCAGAACGTCAGATTTTTAGCAGAAATTGTGACCGCGCGGCTTAGGGATTTTTTCAAAAAAAGTTGTCCAGACCTCGAGGGCTAATTCTGTTTCCGATGATAAAAACCCATCTGTTTCCACCGAAAAACATTTCAGGGGATCACTTGCAACAGTTTGCCAACATTTTTGAGTGAATTGCAGAACGTCAGATTTTTAGCAGAAATTGTGACCGCGCGGCTTAGGGATTTTTTCAAAAAAAGTTGTCCAGACCTCGAGGGCTAATTCTGTTTCCGATGATAAAAACCCATCTGTTTCCACCGAAAAACATTTCAGGGGATCACTTGCAACAGTTTGCCAACATTTTTGAGTGAATTGCAGAACGTCAGATTTTTAGCAGAAATTGTGACCGCGCGGCTTAGGGATTTTGTCAAAAAAAGTTGTTCAGACGTCGAGGGCTAATTCTGTTTCCGATGATAAAAACCCATCTGTTTCCACCGAAAAACCTTTCAGGGGATCGTTTGCAACAGTTTGGCACCATTTTTGAGTGAATTGCAGAACGTCAGATTTTTAGCAGAAATTGTGACCGCGCGGCTTAGGGATTTTTTCAAAAAAAGTTGTTCAGACGTAGAGGGCTAATTCTGTTTCCGATGATAAAAACCCATCTGTTTCCACCGAAAAACATTTCAGGGGATCACTTGCAACAGTTTGCCAACATTTTTGAGTGAATTGCAGAACGTCAGATTTTTAGCAGAAATTGTGACCGCGCGGCTTAGGGATTTTTTCAAAAAAAGTTGTCCAGACCTCGAGGGCTAATTCTGTTTCCGATGATAAAAACCCATCTGTTTCCACCGAAAAACATTTCAGGGGATCACTTGCAACAGTTTGCCAACATTTTTGAGTGAATTGCAGAACGTCAGATTTTTAGCAGAAATTGTGACCGCGCGGCTTAGGGATTTTTTCAAAAAAAGTTGTCCAGACCTCGAGGACTAATTCTGTTTCCGATGATAAAAACCCATCTGTTTCCACCGAAAAACATTTCAGGGGATCACTTGCAACAGTTTGCCAACATTTTTGATTGAATTACAGAACGTCAGATTTTTAGCAGAAATTGTGACCGCGCGGCTTAGGGATTTTTTCAAAAAAAGTTGTCCAGACCTCGAGGGCTAATTCTGTTTCCGATGATAAAAACCCATCTGTTTCCACCGAAAAATATTTCAGGGGATCACTTGCAACAGTTTGCCAACATTTTTGAGTGAATTACAGAACGTCAGATTTTTAGCAGATATTGTGACCGCGCGTTTGGGATTTTTTCAAAAAAAGTTGTCCAGACCTCGAGGGCTAATTCTGTTACCAATGATAAAAACCCATCTGTTTCCACCGAAAAACCTTTCAGGGGATCGTTTGCAACAGTTTGGCACCATTTTTGAGTGAATTGCAGAACGTCAGATTTTTAGCAGAAATTGTCACCACGCGGCTTAGGGATTTTTTCAAAAAAAGTTGTTCAGACGTAGAGGGCTAATTCTGTTTCCGATGATAAAAACCCATCTGTTTCCACCGAAAAACCTTTCAGGGGATCGTTTGCAACAGTTTGGCACCATTTTTGAGTGAATTGCAGAACGTCAGATTTTTAGCAGAAATTGTGACCGCGCGGCTTAGGGATTTTTTCAAAAAAAGTTGTTCAGACGTCGAGGGCTAATTCTGTTTCCGATGATAAAAACCCATCTGTTTCCACCGAAAAACATTTCAGGGGATCACTTGCAACGGTTTGCCAACATTTTTGTGTGAATTGCAGAACGTCAGATTTTTAGCAGAAATTATGACCGCGCGGCTTAGGGATTTTTTCAAAAAAAGTTGTCCAGACCTCGAGGGCTAATTCTGTTTCCGATGATAAAAACCCATCTGTTTCCACCGAAAAACATTTCAGGGGATCACTTGCAACAGTTTGCCAACATTTTTGAGTGAATTGCAGAACGTCAGATTTTTAGCAGAAATTGTGACCGCGCGGCTTAGGGATTTTTTCAAAAAAAGTTGTCCAGACCTCGAGGGCTAATTCTGTTTCCGATGATAAAAACCCATCTGTTTCCACCGAAAAACATTTCAGGGGATCACTTGCAACAGTTTGCCAACATTTTTGAGTGAATTGCAGAACGTCAGATTTTTAGCAGAAATTGTGACCGCGCGGCTTAGGGATTTTGTCAAAAAAAGTTGTTCAGACGTCGAGGGCTAATTCTGTTTCCGATGATAAAAACCCATCTGTTTCCACCGAAAAACTTTTCAGGGGATCGTTTGCAACAGTTTGGCACCATTTTTGAGTGAATTGCAGAACGTCAGATTTTTAGCAGAAATTGTGACCGCGAGGCTTAGGGATTTTTTCAAAAAAAGTTGTTCAGACGTCGAGGGCTAATTCTGTTTCCGATGATAAAAACCCATCTGTTTCCACCGAAAAACATTTCAGGGGATCACTTGCAACGGTTTACCAACATTTTTGAGTGAATTGCAGAACGTCAGATTTTTAGCAGAAATTGTGACCGCGCGGCTTAGGGATTTTTTCAAAAAAAGTTGTTCAGACGTCGAGGGCTAATTCTGTTTCCGATGATAAAAACCCATCTGTTTCCACCGAAAAACGTTTCAGGGGATCACTTGCAACACTTTGCCAACATTTTTGAGTGAATTGCAGAACGTCAGATTTTTAGCAGAAATTGTGACCGCGCGGCTTAGGGATTTTTTCAAAAAAAGTTGTCCAGACCTCGAGGACTAATTCTGTTTCCGATGATAAAAACCCATCTGTTTCCACCGAAAAACATTTCAGGGGATCACTTGCAACAGTTTGCCAACAGTTTTGTGTGAATTGCAGAACGTCAGATTTTTAGCAGAAATTGTGACCGCGCGGCTTAGGGATTTTGTCAAAAAAAGTTGTTCAGACGTCGAGGGCTAATTCTGTTTCCGATGATAAAAACCCATCTGTTTCCACCGAAAAACCTTTCAGGGGATCGTTTGCAACAGTTTGGCACCATTTTTGAGTGAATTGCAGAACGTCAGATTTTTAGCAGAAATTGTGACCGCGCGGCTTAGGGATTTTTTCAAAAAAAGTTGTTCAGACGTAGAGGGCTAATTCTGTTTCCGATGATAAAAACCCATCTGTTTCCACCGAAAAACATTTCAGGGGATCACTTGCAACAGTTTGCCAACATTTTTGAGTGAATTGCAGAACGTCAGATTTTTAGCAGAAATTGTGACCGCGCGGCTTAGGGATTTTTTCAAAAAAAGTTGTCCAGACCTCGAGGGCTAATTCTGTTTCCGATGATAAAAACCCATCTGTTTCCACCGAAAAACATTTCAGGGGATCACTTGCAACAGTTTGCCAACATTTTTGAGTGAATTGCAGAACGTCAGATTTTTAGCAGAAATTGTGACCGCGCGGCTTAGGGATTTTTTCAAAAAAAGTTGTCCAGACCTCGAGGACTAATTCTGTTTCCGATGATAAAAACCCATCTGTTTCCACCGAAAAACATTTCAGGGGATCACTTGCAACAGTTTGCCAACATTTTTGATTGAATTACAGAACGTCAGATTTTTAGCAGAAATTGTGACCGCGCGGCTTAGGGATTTTTTCAAAAAAAGTTGTCCAGACCTCGAGGGCTAATTCTGTTTCCGATGATAAAAACCCATCTGTTTCCACAGAAAAATCTTTCAGGGGATCATTTGCAACAGTTTGGGACCATTTTTGAGTGAACTGCAGAACGTCAGATTTTTAGCCGAAATTGTGACCGCGCGGTTTAGGGATTTTTTCAAAAAAAGTTGTTCAGACGTCGAGGGCTAATTCTGTTTCTGATGATAAAAACCCATCTGTTTCCACCGAAAAACCTTTCAGGGGATCATTTGCAACAGTTTGGCACCATTTTTGAGTGAATTGCAGAACGTCAGATTTTTAGCAGAAATTGTGACCGCGCGGCTTAGGGATTTTTTCAAAAAAAGTTGTTCAGACGTCGAGGGCTGATTCTGTTTCCGATGATAAAAACCCATCTGTTTCCACCGAAAAACGTTTCAGGGGATCACTTGCAACACTTTGCCAACATTTTTGAGTGAATTGCAGAACGTCATATTTTTAGCAGAAATTGTGACCGCGCGGCTTAGGGATTTTTTCAAAAAAAGTTGTCCAGACCTCGAGGACTAATTCTGTTTCCGATGATAAAAACCCATCTGTTTCCACCGAAAAACATTTCAGGGGATCACTTGCAACAGTTTGCCAACATTTTTGTGTGAATTGCAGAACGTCAGATTTTTAGCAGAAATTATGACCGCGCGGCTTAGGGATTTTTTCAAAAAAAGTTGTCCAGACCTCGAGGGCTAATTCTGTTTCCGATGATAAAAACCCATCTGTTTCCACCGAAAAACATTTCAGGGGATCACTTGCAACAGTTTGCCAACATTTTTGAGTGAATTGCAGAACGTCAGATTTTTAGCAGAAATTGTGACCGCGCGGCTTAGGGATTTTTTCAAAAAAAGTTGTCCAGACCTCGAGGGCTAATTCTGTTTCCGATGATAAAAACCCATCTGTTTCCACCGAAAAACATTTCAGGGGATCACTTGCAACAGTTTGCCAACATTTTTGAGTGAATTGCAGAACGTCAGATTTTTAGCAGAAATTGTGACCGCGCGGCTTAGGGATTTTTTCAAAAAAAGTTGTCCGGACCTCGAGGGCTAATTCTGTTTCCGATGATAAAAACCCATCTGTTTCCACCGAAAAACATTTCAGGGGATCACTTGCAACAGTTTGCCAACATTTTTGAGTGAATTGCAGAACGTCAGATTTTTAGCAGAAATTGTGACCGCGCGGCTTAGGGATTTTGTCAAAAAAAGTTGTTCAGACGTCGAGGGCTAATTCTGTTTCCGATGATAAAAACCCATCTGTTTCCACCGAAAAACCTTTCAGGGGATCGTTTGCAACAGTTTGGCACCATTTTTGAGTGAATTGCAGAACGTCAGATTTTTAGCAGAAATTGTGACCGCGCGGCTTAGGGATTTTTTCAAAAAAAGTTGTTCAGACGTAGAGGGCTAATTCTGTTTCCGATGATAAAAACCCATCTGTTTCCACCGAAAAACATTTCAGGGGATCACTTGCAACAGTTTGCCAACATTTTTGAGTGAATTGCAGAACGTCAGATTTTTAGCAGAAATTGTGACCGCGCGGCTTAGGGATTTTTTCAAAAAAAGTTGTCCAGACCTCGAGGGCTAATTCTGTTTCCGATGATAAAAACCCATCTGTTTCCACCGAAAAACATTTCAGGGGATCACTTGCAACAGTTTGCCAACATTTTTGAGTGAATTGCAGAACGTCAGATTTTTAGCAGAAATTGTGACCGCGCGGCTTAGGGATTTTTTCAAAAAAAGTTGTCCAGACCTCGAGGACTAATTCTGTTTCCGATGATAAAAACCCATCTGTTTCCACCGAAAAACATTTCAGGGGATCACTTGCAACAGTTTGCCAACATTTTTGATTGAATTACAGAACGTCAGATTTTTAGCAGAAATTGTGACCGCGCGGCTTAGGGATTTTTTCAAAAAAAGTTGTCCAGACCTCGAGGGCTAATTCTGTTTCCGATGATAAAAACCCATCTGTTTCCACCGAAAAACATTTCAGGGGATCACTTGCAACAGTTTGCCAACATTTTTGAGTGAATTGCAGAACGTCAGATTTTTAGCAGATATTGTGACCGCGCGGCTTAGGGATTTTTTCAAAAAAAGTTGTCCAGACCTCGAGGGCTAATTCTGTTACCAATGATAAAAACCCATCTGTTTCCACCGAAAAACCTTTCAGGGGATCGTTTGCAACAGTTTGGCACCATTTTTGAGTGAATTGCAGAACGTCAGATTTTTAGCAGAAATTGTGACCACGCGGCTTAGGGATTTTTTCAAAAAAAGTTGTTCAGACGTAGAGGGCTAATTCTGTTTCCGATGATAAAAACCCATCTGTTTCCACCGAAAAACATTTCAGGGGATCACTTGCAACGGTTTGCCAACATTTTTGAGTGAATTGCAGAACGTCAGATTTTTAGCAGAAATTGTGACCGCGCGGCTTAGGGATTTTTTCAAAAAAAGTTGTTCAGACGTCGAGGGCTAATTCTGTTTCCGATTATAAAAACCCATCTGTTTCCACCGAAAAACGTTTCAGGGGATCACTTGCAACACTTTGCCAACATTTTTGAGTGAATTGCAGAACGTCAGATTTTTAGCAGAAATTGTGACCGCGCGGCTTAGGGATTTTTTCAAAAAAGGTTGTCCAGACCTCGAGGACTAATTCTGTTTCCAATGATACAAACCCATCTGTTTCCACGGAAAAACATTTCAGGGGATCACTTGCAACAGTTTGCCAACATTTTTGAGTGAATTGCAGAACGTCAGATTTTTAGCAGAAATTGTGACCGCGCGGCTTAGGGATTTTGTCAAAAAAAGTTGTTCAGACGTCGAGGGCTAATTCTGTTTCCGATGATAAAAACCCATCTGTTTCCACCGAAAAACCTTTCAGGGGATCGTTTGCAACAGTTTGGGACCATTTTTGAGTGAACTGCAGAACGTCAGATTTTTAGCAGAAATTGTGACCGCGCGGTTTAGGGATTTTTTCAAAAAAAGTTGTTCAGACGTCGAGGGCTAATTCTGTTTCTGATGATAAAAACCCATCTGTTTCCACCGAAAAACCTTTCAGGGGATCATTTGCAACAGTTTGGCACCATTTTTGAGTGAATTGCAGAACGTCAGATTTTTAGCAGAAATTGTGACCGCGCGGCTTAGGGATTTTTTCAAAAAAAGTTGTTCAGACGTCGAGGGCTGATTCTGTTTCCGATGATAAAAACCCATCTGTTTCCACCGAAAAACGTTTCAGGGGATCACTTGCAACACTTTGCCAACATTTTTGAGTGAATTGCAGAACGTCAGATTTTTAGCAGAAATTGTGACCGCGCGGCTTAGGGATTTTTTCAAAAAAAGTTGTCCAGACCTCGAGGACTAATTCTGTTTCCGATGATAAAAACCCATCTGTTTCCACCGAAAAACATTTCAGGGGATCACTTGCAACAGTTTGCCAACATTTTTGTGTGAATTGCAGAACGTCAGATTTTTAGCAGAAATTATGACCGCGCGGCTTAGGGATTTTTTCAAAAAAAGTTGTCCAGACCTCGAGGGCTAATTCTGTTTCCGATGATAAAAACCCATCTGTTTCCACCGAAAAACATTTCAGGGGATCACTTGCAACAGTTTGCCAACATTTTTGAGTGAATTGCAGAACGTCAGATTTTTAGCAGAAATTGTGACCGCGCGGCTTAGGGATTTTTTCAAAAAAAGTTGTCCAGACCTCGAGGGCTAATTCTGTTTCCGATGATAAAAACCCATCTGTTTCCACCGAAAAACATTTCAGGGGATCACTTGCAACAGTTTGCCAACATTTTTGAGTGAATTGCAGAACGTCAGATTTTTAGCAGAAATTGTGACCGCGCGGCTTAGGGATTTTTTCAAAAAAAGTTGTCCGGACCTCGAGGGCTAATTCTGTTTCCGATGATAAAAACCCATCTGTTTCCACCGAAAAACATTTCAGGGGATCACTTGCAACAGTTTGCCAACATTTTTGAGTGAATTGCAGAACGTCAGATTTTTAGCAGAAATTGTGACCGCGCGGCTTAGGGATTTTGTCAAAAAAAGTTGTTCAGACGTCGAGGGCTAATTCTGTTTCCGATGATAAAAACCCATCTGTTTCCACCGAAAAACCTTTCAGGGGATCGTTTGCAACAGTTTGGCACCATTTTTGAGTGAATTGCAGAACGTCAGATTTTTAGCAGAAATTGTGACCGCGCGGCTTAGGGATTTTTTCAAAAAAAGTTGTTCAGACGTAGAGGGCTAATTCTGTTTCCGATGATAAAAACCCATCTGTTTCCACCGAAAAACATTTCAGGGGATCACTTGCAACAGTTTGCCAACATTTTTGAGTGAATTGCAGAACGTCAGATTTTTAGCAGAAATTGTGACCGCGCGGCTTAGGGATTTTTTCAAAAAAAGTTGTCCAGACCTCGAGGGCTAATTCTGTTTCCGATGATAAAAACCCATCTGTTTCCACCGAAAAACATTTCAGGGGATCACTTGCAACAGTTTGCCAACATTTTTGAGTGAATTGCAGAACGTCAGATTTTTAGCAGAAATTGTGACCGCGCGGCTTAGGGATTTTTTCAAAAAAAGTTGTCCAGACCTCGAGGACTAATTCTGTTTCCGATGATAAAAACCCATCTGTTTCCACCGAAAAACATTTCAGGGGATCACTTGCAACAGTTTGCCAACATTTTTGATTGAATTACAGAACGTCAGATTTTTAGCAGAAATTGTGACCGCGCGGCTTAGGGATTTTTTCAAAAAAAGTTGTCCAGACCTCGAGGGCTAATTCTGTTTCCGATGATAAAAACCCATCTGTTTCCACCGAAAAACATTTCAGGGGATCACTTGCAACAGTTTGCCAACATTTTTGAGTGAATTGCAGAACGTCAGATTTTTAGCAGATATTGTGACCGCGCGGCTTAGGGATTTTTTCAAAAAAAGTTGTCCAGACCTCGAGGGCTAATTCTGTTACCAATGATAAAAACCCATCTGTTTCCACCGAAAAACCTTTCAGGGGATCGTTTGCAACAGTTTGGCACCATTTTTGAGTGAATTGCAGAACGTCAGATTTTTAGCAGAAATTGTGACCACGCGGCTTAGGGATTTTTTCAAAAAAAGTTGTTCAGACGTAGAGGGCTAATTCTGTTTCCGATGATAAAAACCCATCTGTTTCCACCGAAAAACATTTCAGGGGATCACTTGCAACGGTTTGCCAACATTTTTGAGTGAATTGCAGAACGTCAGATTTTTAGCAGAAATTGTGACCGCGCGGCTTAGGGATTTTTTCAAAAAAAGTTGTTCAGACGTCGAGGGCTAATTCTGTTTCCGATTATAAAAACCCATCTGTTTCCACCGAAAAACGTTTCAGGGGATCACTTGCAACACTTTGCCAACATTTTTGAGTGAATTGCAGAACGTCAGATTTTTAGCAGAAATTGTGACCGCGCGGCTTAGGGATTTTTTCAAAAAAAGTTGTCCAGACCTCGAGGACTAATTCTGTTTCCAATGATAAAAACCCATCTGTTTCCACGGAAAAACATTTCAGGGGATCACTTGCAACAGTTTGCCAACATTTTTGAGTGAATTGCAGAACGTCAGATTTTTAGCAGAAATTGTGACCGCGCGGCTTAGGGATTTTGTCAAAAAAAGTTGTTCAGACGTCGAGGGCTAATTCTGTTTCCGATGATAAAAACCCATCTGTTTCCACCGAAAAACCTTTCAGGGGATCGTTTGCAACAGTTTGGCACCATTTTTGAGTGAATTGCAGAACGTCAGATTTTTAGCAGAAATTGTGACCGCGCGGCTTAGGGATTTTTTCAAAAAAAGTTGTTCAGACGTCGAGGGCTAATTCTGTTTCCGATGATAAAAACCCATCTGTTTCCACCGAAAAACATTTCAGGGGATCACTTGCAACAGTTTGCCAACATTTTTGTGTGAATTGCAGAACGTCAGATTTTTAGCAGAAATTATGACCGCGCGGCTTAGGGATTTTTTCAAAAAAAGTTGTCCAGACCTCGAGGGCTAATTCTGTTTCCAATGATAAAAACCCATCTGTTTCCACCGAAAAACATTTCAGGGGATCACTTGCAACAGTTTGCCAACATTTTTGAGTGAATTGCAGAACGTCAGATTTTTAGCAGAAATTGTGACCGCGCGGCTTAGGGATTTTTTCAAAAAAAGTTGTCCAGACCTCGAGGGCTAATTCTGTTTCCGATGATAAAAACCCATCTGTTTCCACCGAAAAACATTTCAGGGGATCACTTGCAACAGTTTGCCAACATTTTTGAGTGAATTGCAGAACGTCAGATTTTTAGCAGAAATTGTGACCGCGCGGCTTAGGGATTTTGTCAAAAAAAGTTGTTCAGACGTCGAGGGCTAATTCTGTTTCCGATGATAAAAACCCATCTGTTTCCACCGAAAAACTTTTCAGGGGATCGTTTGCAACAGTTTGGCACCATTTTTGAGTGAATTGCAGAACGTCAGATTTTTAGCAGAAATTGTGACCGCGCGGCTTAGGGATTTTTTCAAAAAAATTTGTTCAGACGTAGAGGGCTAATTCTGTTTCCGATGATAAAAACCCATCTGTTTCCACCGAAAAACATTTCAGGGGATCACTTGCAACGGTTTGCCAACATTTTTGAGTGAATTGCAGAACGTCAGATTTTTAGCAGAAATTGTGACCGCGCGGCTTAGGGATTTTTTCAAAAAAAGTTGTTCAGACGTCGAGGGCTAATTCTGTTTCCGATTATAAAAACCCATCTGCTTCCACCGAAAAACGTTTCAGGGGATCACTTGCAACACTTTGCCAACATTTTTGAGTGAATTGCAGAACGTCAGATTTTTAGCCGAAATCGTGACCGCGCGGCTTAGGGATTTTTTCAAAAAAAGTTGTCCAGACCTCGAGGGCTAATTCTGTTTCCGATGATAAAAACCCATCTGTTTCCACCGAAAAACATTTCAGGGGATCACTTGCAACAGTTTGCCAACATTTTTGAGTGAATTGCAGAACGTCAGATTTTTAGCAGAAATTGTGACCGCGCGGCTTAGGGATTTTTTCAAAAAAAGTTGTCCAGACCTCGAGGGCTAATTCTGTTTCCGATGATAAAAACCCATCTGTTTCCACCGAAAAACATTTCAGGGGATCACTTGCAACAGTTTGCCAACATTTTTGAGTGAATTGCAGAACGTCAGATTTTTAGCAGAAATTGTGACCGCGCGGCTTAGGGATTTTTTCAAAAAAAGTTGTTCAGACGTCGAGGGCTAATTCTGTTTCCGATGATAAAAACCCATCTGTTTACACCGAAAAACATTTCAGGGGATCACTTGCAACGGTTTGCCAACATTTTTGAGTGAATTGCAGAACGTCAGATTTTTAGCAGAAATTGTGACCGCGCGGCTTAGGGATTTTTTCAAAAAAAGTTGTTCAGACGTCGAGGGCTAATTCTGTTTCCGATGAAAAAAACCCATCTGTTTCCACCGAAAAACATTTCAGGGGATCACTTGCAACAGTTTGCCAACATTTTTGTGTGAATTGCAGAACGTCAGATTTTTAGCAGAAATTATGACCGCGCGGGTTAGGGATTTTTTCAAAAAAAGTTTTCCAGACCTCGAGGGCTAATTCTGTTTCCGATGATAAAAACCCATCTGTTTCCACCGAAAAACATTTCAGGGGATCACTTGCAACAGTTTGCCAACATTTTTGAGTGAATTGCAGAACGTCAGATTTTTAGCAGAAATTGTGACCGCGCGGCTTAGGGATTTTTTCAAAAAAAGTTGTCCAGACCTCGAGGGCTAATTCTGTTTCCGATGATAAAAACCCATCTGTTTCCACCGAAAAACATTTCAGGGGATCACTTGCAACAGTTTGCCAATATTTTTGAGTGAATTGCAGAACGTCAGATTTTTAGCAGAAATTGTGACCGCGCGGCTTAGGGATTTTCTCAAAAAAAGTTGTTCAGACGTCGAGGGCTAATTCTGTTTCCGATGATAAAAACCCATCTGTTTCCACCGAAAAACATTTCAGGGGATCACTTGCAACGGTTTGCCAACATTTTTGAGTGAATTGCAGAACGTCAGATTTTTAGCAGAAATTGTGACCGCGCGGCTTAGGGATTTTTTCAAAAAAAGTTGTCCAGACCTCGAGGGCTAATTCTGTTTCCGATGATAAAAACCCATCTGTTTCCACCGAAAAACATTTCAGGGGATCACTTGCAACAGTTTGCCAACATTTTTGAGTGAATTGCAGAACGTCAGATTTTTAGCAGAAATTGTGACCGCGCGGCTTAGGGATTTTTTCAAAAAAAGTTGTCCAGACCTCGAGGGCTAATTCTGTTTCCGATGATAAAAACCCATCTGTTTCCACCGAAAAACATTTCAGGGGATCACTTGCAACAGTTTGCCAACATTTTTGAGTGAATTGCAGAACGTCAGATTTTTAGCAGAAATTGTGACCGCGCGGCTTAGGGATTTTTTCAAAAAAAGTTGTTCAGACGTCGAGGGCTAATTCTGTTTCCGATGATAAAAACCCATCTGTTTACACCGAAAAACATTTCAGGGGATCACTTGCAACGGTTTGCCAACATTTTTGAGTGAATTGCAGAAAGTCAGATTTTTAGCAGAAATTGTGACCGCGCGGCTTAGGGATTTTTTCAAAAAAAGTTGTTCAGACGTCGAGGGCTAATTCTGTTTCCGATGATAAAAACCCATCTGTTTCCACCGAAAAACATTTCAGGGGATCACTTGCAACAGTTTGCCAACATTTTTGTGTGAATTGCAGAACGTCAGATTTTTAGCAGAAATTATGACCGCGCGGCTTAGGGATTTTTTCAAAAAAAGTTTTCCAGACCTCGAGGGCTAATTCTGTTTCCGATGATAAAAACCCATCTGTTTCCACCGAAAAACATTTCAGGGGATCACTTGCAACAGTTTGCCAACATTTTTGAGTGAATTGCAGAACGTCAGATTTTTAGCAGAAATTGTGACCGCGCGGCTTAGGGATTTTTTCAAAAAAAGTTGTCCAGACCTCGAGGGCTAATTCTGTTTCCGATGATAAAAACCCATCTGTTTCCACCGAAAAACATTTCAGGGGATCACTTGCAACAGTTTGCCAATATTTTTGAGTGAATTGCAGAACGTCAGATTTTTAGCAGAAATTGTGACCGCGCGGCTTAGGGATATTCTCAAAAAAAGTTGTTCAGACCTCGAGGGCTAATTCTGTTTCCGATGATAAAAACCCATCTGTTTCCACCGAAAAACATTTCAGGGGATCACTTGCAACGGTTTGCCAACATTTTTGAGTGAATTGCAGAACGTCAGATTTTTAGCAGAAATTGTGACCGCGCGGCTTAGGGATTTTTTCAAAAAAAGTTGTTCAGACGTCGAGGGCTAATTCTGTTTCCGATGATAAAAACCCATCTGTTTCCACCGAAAAACATTTCAGGGGATCACTTGCAACAGTTTGCCAACATTTTTGAGTGAATTGCAGAACGTCAGATTTTTAGCAGAAATTGTGACCGCGCGGCTTAGGGATTTTTTCAAAAAAAGTTGTTCAGACGTCAAGGGCTAATTCTGTTTCCGATGATAAAAACCCATCTGTTTCCACCGAAAAACATTTCAGGGGATCACTTGCAACAGTTTGCCAACATTTTTGAGTGAATTGCAGAACGTCAGATTTTTAGCAGAAATTGTGACCGCGCGGCTTAGGGATTTTGTCAAAAAAAGTTGTTCAGACGTCGAGGGCTAATTCTGTTTCCGATGAGAAAAACCCATCTGTTTCCACCGAAAAACCTTTCAGGGGATCGTTTGCAACAGTTTGGCACCATTTTTGAGTGAATTGCAGAACGTCAGATTTTTAGCAGAAATTGTGACCGCGCGGCTTAGGGATTTTTTCAAAAAAAGTTGTTCAGACGTCGAGGGCTAATTCTGTTTCCGATGATAAAAACCCATCTGTTTCCACCGAAAAACCTTCCAGGGGATCACTTGCAACGGTTTGCCAACATTTTTGAGTGAATTGAAGAACGTCAGATTTTTAGCAGAAATTGTGACCGCGCGGCTTAGGGATTTTTTCAAAAAAAGTTGTTCAGACGTCGAGGGCTAATTCTGTTTCCGATGATAAAAACCCATCTGTTTCCACCGAAAAACATTTCAGGGGATCACTTGCAACAGTTTGCCAACATTTTTGTGTGAATTGCAGAACGTCAGATTTTTAGCAGAAATTATGACCGCGCGGCTTAGGGATTTTTTCAAAAAAAGTTGTCCAGACCTCGAGGGCTAATTCTGTTTCCGATGATAAAAACCCATCTGTTTCCACCGAAAAACATTTCAGGGGATCACTTGCAACAGTTTGCCAACATTTTTGAGTGAATTGCAGAACGTCAGATTTTTAGCAGAAATTGTGACCGCGCGGCTTAGGGATTTTTTCAAAAAAAGTTGTCCAGACCTCGAGGGCTAATTCTGTTTCCGATGATAAAAACCCATCTGTTTCCACCGAAAAACATTTCAGGGGATCACTTGCAACAGTTTGCCAACATTTTTGAGTGAATTGCAGAACGTCAGATTTTTAGCAGAAATTGTGACCGCGCGGCTTAGGGATTTTGTCAAAAAAAGTTGTTCAGACGTCGAGGGCTAATTCTGTTTCCGATGATAAAAACCCATCTGTTTCCACCGAAAAACCTTTCAGGGGATCGTTTGCAACAGTTTGGCACCATTTTTGAGTGAATTGCAGAACGTCAGATTTTTAGCAGAAATTGTGACCGCGCGGCTTAGGGATTTTTTCAAAAAAATTTGTTCAGACGTAGAGGGCTAATTCTGTTTCCGATGATAAAAACCCATCTGTTTCCACCGAAAAACATTTCAGGGGATCACTTGCAACAGTTTGGCACCATTTTTGAGTGAATTGCAGAACGTCAGATTTTTAGCCGAAATTGTGACCGCGCGGCTTAGGGATTTTTTCAAAAAAATTTGTTCAGACGTCGAGGGCTAATTCTGTTTCCGATGATAAAAACCCATCTGTTTCCACCGAAAAACCTTTCAGGGGATCGTTTGCAACAGTTTGGCACCATTTTTGAGTGAATTGCAGAACGTCAGATTTTTAGCAGATATTGTGACCGCGCGGCTTAGGGATTTTTTCAAAAAAAGTTGTCCAGACCTCGAGGGCTAATTCTGTTACCAATGATAAAAACCCATCTGTTTCCACCGGAAAACCTTTCAGGGGATCGTTTGCAACAGTTTGGCACCATTTTTGAGTGAATTGCAGAACGTCAGATTTTTAGCAGAAATTGTGACCACGCGGCTTAGGGATTTTTTCAAAAAAAGTTGTTCAGACGTAGAGGGCTAATTCTGTTTCCGATGATAAAAACCCATCTGTTTCCACCGAAAAACATTTCAGGGGATCACTTGCAACGGTTTGCCAACATTTTTGAGTGAATTGCAGAACGTCAGATTTTTAGCAGAAATTGTGACCGCGCGGCTTAGGGATTTTTTCAAAAAAAGTTGTTCAGACGTCGAGGGCTAATTCTGTTTCCGATTATAAAAACCCATCTGTTTCCACCGAAAAACGTTTCAGGGGATCACTTGCAACACTTTGCCAACATTTTTGAGTGAATTGCAGAACGTCAGATTTTTAGCAGAAATTGTGACCGCGCGGCTTAGGGATTTTTTCAAAAAAAGTTGTCCAGACCTCGAGGACTAATTCTGTTTCCAATGATAAAAACCCATCTGTTTCCACGGAAAAACATTTCAGGGGATCACTTGCAACAGTTTGCCAACATTTTTGAGTGAATTGCAGAACGTCAGATTTTTAGCAGAAATTGTGACCGCGCGGCTTAGGGATTTTGTCAAAAAAAGTTGTTCAGACGTCGAGGGCTAATTCTGTTTCCGATGATAAAAACCCATCTGTTTCCACCGAAAAACCTTTCAGGGGATCGTTTGCAACAGTTTGGCACCATTTTTGAGTGAATTGCAGAACGTCAGATTTTTAGCAGAAATTGTGACCGCGCGGCTTAGGGATTTTTTCAAAAAAAGCTGTTCAGACGTCGAGGGCTAATTCTGTTTCCGATGATAAAAACCCATCTGTTTCCACCGAAAAACATTTCAGGGGATCACTTGCAACAGTTTGCCAACATTTTTGTGTGAATTGCAGAACGTCAGATTTTTAGCAGAAATTATGACCGCGCGGCTTAGGGATTTTTTCAAAAAAAGTTGTCCAGACCTCGAGGGCTAATTCTGTTTCCGATGATAAAAACCCATCTGTTTCCACCGAAAAACATTTCAGGGGATCACTTGCAACACTTTGCCAACATTTTTGAGTGAATTGCAGAACGTCAGATTTTTAGCAGAAATTGTGACCGCGCGGCTTAGGGATTTTTTCAAAAAAAGTTGTCCAGACCTCGAGGGCTAATTCTGTTTCCGATGATAAAAACCCATCTGTTTCCACCGAAAAACATTTCAGGGGATCACTTGCAACAGTTTGCCAACATTTTTGAGTGAATTGCAGAACGTCAGATTTTTAGCAGAAATTGTGACCGCGCGGCTTAGGGATTTTGTCAAAAAAAGTTGTTCAGACGTCGAGGGCTAATTCTGTTTCCGATGATAAAAACCCATCTGTTTCCACCGAAAAACTTTTCAGGGGATCGTTTGCAACAGTTTGGCACCATTTTTGAGTGAATTGCAGAACGTCAGATTTTTAGCAGAAATTGTGACCGCGCGGCTTAGGGATTTTTTCAAAAAAATTTGTTCAGACGTAGAGGGCTAATTCTGTTTCCGATGATAAAAACCCATCTGTTTCCACCGAAAAACATTTCAGGGGATCACTTGCAACGGTTTGCCAACATTTTTGAGTGAATTGCAGAACGTCAGATTTTTAGCAGAAATTGTGACCGCGCGGCTTAGGGATTTTTTCAAAAAAAGTTGTTCAGACGTCGAGGGCTAATTCTGTTTCCGATGATAAAAACCCATCTGTTTCCACCGAAAAACGTTTCAGGGGATCACTTGCAACACTTTGCCAACATTTTTGAGTGAATTGCAGAATGTCAGATTTTTAGCAGAAATTGTGACCGCGCGGCTTAGGGATTTTTTCAAAAAAAGTTGTCCAGACCTCGAGGGCTAATTCTGTTTCCGATGATAAAAACCCATCTGTTTCCACCGAAAAACATTTCAGGGGATCACTTGCAACAGTTTGCCAACATTTTTGAGTGAATTGCAGAAGGTCAGATTTTTAGCAGAAATTGTGACTGCGCGGCTTAGGGATTTTTTCAAAAAAAGTTGTCCAGACGTCGAGGGCTAATTCTGTTTCCGATGATAAAAACCCATCTGTTTCCACCGAAAAACCTTTCAGGGGATCGTTTGCAACAGTTTGGCACCATTTTTGAGTGAATTGCAGAACGTCAGATTTTTAGCAGAAATTGTGACCGCGCGGCTTAGGGATTTTTTCAAAAAAATTTGTTCAGACGTAGAGGGCTAATTCTGTTTCCGATGATAAAAACCCATCTGTTTCCACCGAAAAACATTTCAGGGGATCACTTGCAACGGTTTGCCAACATTTTTGAGTGAATTGCAGAACGTCAGATTTTTAGCAGAAATTGTGACCGCGCGGCTTAGGGATTTTTTCAAAAAAAGTTGTCCAGACCTCGAGGACTAATTCTGTTTCCGATGATAAAAACCCATCTGTTTCCACCGAAAAACATTTCAGGGGATCACTTGCAACAGTTTGCCAACATTTTTGAGTGAATTGCAGAACGTCAGATTTTTAGCAGAAATTGTGACCGCGCGGCTTAGGGATTTTTTCAAAAAAAGTTGTCCAGACCTCGAGGGCTAATTCTGTTACCAATGATAAAAACCCATCTATTTCCACCGAAAAACCTTTCAGGGGATCGTTTGCAACAGTTTGGCACCATTTTTGAGTGAATTGCAGAACGTCAGATTTTTAGCAGAAATTGTGACCGCGCGGCTTAGGGATTTTTTCAAAAAAATTTGTTCAGACGTAGAGGGCTAATTCTGTTTCCGATGATAAAAACCCATCTGTTTCCACCGAAAAACATTTCAGGGGATCACTTGCAACGGTTTGCCAACATTTTTGAATGAATTGCAGAACGTCAGATTTTTAGCAGAAATTGTGACCGCGCGGCTTAGGGATTTTTTCAAAAAAAGTTGTCCAGACCTCGAGGACTAATTCTGTTTCCGATGATAAAAACCCATCTGTTTCCACCGAAAAACATTTCAGGGGATCACTTGCAACAGTTTGCCAACATTTTTGAGTGAATTGCAGAACGTCAGATTTTTAGCAGATATTGTGACCGCGCGGCTTAGGGATTTTTTCAAAAAAAGTTGTCCAGACCTCGAGGGCTAATTCTGTTACCAATGATAAAAACCCATCTGTTTCCACCGAAAAACCTTTCAGGGGATCGTTTGCAACAGTTTGGCACCATTTTTGAGTGAATTGCAGAACGTCAGATTTTTAGCAGAAATTGTGACCGCGCGGCTTAGGGATTTTTTCAAAAAAAGTTGTTCAGACGTCGAGGGCTAATTCTGTTTCCGATGATAAAAACCCATCTGTTTCCACCGAAAAACATTTCAGGGGATCACTTGCAACAGTTTGCCAACATTTTTGTGTGAATTGCAGAACGTCAGATTTTTAGCAGAAATTATGACCGCGCGGCTTAGGGATTTTTTCAAAAAAAGTTGTCCAGACCTCGAGGGCTAATTCTGTTTCCGATGATAAAAACCCATCTGTTTCCACCGAAAAACATTTCAGGGGATCACTTGCAACACTTTGCCAACATTTTTGAGTGAATTGCAGAACGTCAGATTTTTAGCAGAAATTGTGACCGCGCGGCTTAGGGATTTTTTCAAAAAAAGTTGTCCAGACCTCGAGGGCTAATTCTGTTTCCGATGATAAAAACCCATCTGTTTCCACCGAAAAACATTTCAGGGGATCACTTGCAACAGTTTGCCAACATTTTTGAGTGAATTGCAGAACGTCAGATTTTTAGCAGAAATTGTGACCGCGCGGCTTAGGGATTTTGTCAAAAAAAGTTGTTCAGACGTCGAGGGCTAATTCTGTTTCCGATGATAAAAACCCATCTGTTTCCACCGAAAAACTTTTCAGGGGATCGTTTGCAACAGTTTGGCACCATTTTTGAGTGAATTGCAGAACGTCAGATTTTTAGCAGAAATTGTGACCGCGCGGCTTAGGGATTTTTTCAAAAAAATTTGTTCAGACGTAGAGGGCTAATTCTGTTTCCGATGATAAAAACCCATCTGTTTCCACCGAAAAACATTTCAGGGGATCACTTGCAACGGTTTGCCAACATTTTTGAGTGAATTGCAGAACGTCAGATTTTTAGCAGAAATTGTGACCGCGCGGCTTAGGGATTTTTTCAAAAAAAGTTGTTCAGACGTCGAGGGCTAATTCTGTTTCCGATGATAAAAACCCATCTGTTTCCACCGAAAAACGTTTCAGGGGATCACTTGCAACACTTTGCCAACATTTTTGAGTGAATTGCAGAACGTCAGATTTTTAGCAGAAATTGTGACCGCGCGGCTTAAGGATTTTTTCAAAAAAAGTTGTCCAGACCTCGAGGGCTAATTCTGTTTCCGATGATAAAAACCCATCTGTTTCCACCGAAAAACATTTCAGGGGATCACTTGCAACAGTTTGCCAACATTTTTGAGTGAATTGCAGAACGTCAGATTTTTAGCAGAAATTGTGACCGCGCGGCTTAGGGATTTTTTCAAAAAAAGTTGTCCAGACGTCGAGGGCTAATTCTGTTTCCGATGATAAAAACCCATCTGTTTCCACCGAAAAACCTTTCAGGGGATCGTTTGCAACAGTTTGGCACCATTTTTGAGTGAATTGCAGAACGTCAGATTTTTAGCAGAAATTGTGACCGCGCGGCTTAGGGATTTTTTCAAAAAAATTTGTTCAGACGTAGAGGGCTAATTCTGTTTCCGATGATAAAAACCCATCTGTTTCCACCGAAAAACATTTCAGGGGATCACTTGCAACGGTTTGCCAACATTTTTGAGTGAATTGCAGAACGTCAGATTTTTAGCAGAAATTGTGACCGCGCGGCTTAGGGATTTTTTCAAAAAAAGTTGTCCAGACCTCGAGGACTAATTCTGTTTCCGATGATAAAAACCCATCTGTTTCCACCGAAAAACATTTCAGGGGATCACTTGCAACAGTTTGCCAACATTTTTGAGTGAATTGCAGAACGTCAGATTTTTAGCAGATATTGTGACCGCGCGGCTTAGGGATTTTTTCAAAAAAAGTTGTCCAGACCTCGAGGGCTAATTCTGTTACCAATGATAAAAACCCATCTGTTTCCACCGAAAAACCTTTCAGGGGATCGTTTGCAACAGTTTGGCACCATTTTTGAGTGAATTGCAGAACGTCAGATTTTTAGCAGAAATTGTGACCACGCGGCTTAGGGATTTTTTCAAAAAAAGTTGTTCAGACGTAGAGGGCTAATTCTGTTTCCGATGATAAAAACCCATCTGTTTCCACCGAAAAACATTTCAGGGGATCACTTGCAACGGTTTGCCAACATTTTTGAGTGAATTGCAGAACGTCAGATTTTTAGCAGAAATTGTGACCGCGCGGCTTAGGGATTTTTTCAAAAAAAGTTGTTCAGACGTCGAGGGCTAATTCTGTTTCCGATTATAAAAACCCATCTGTTTCCACCGAAAAACGTTTCAGGGGATCACTTGCAACACTTTGCCAACATTTTTGAGTGAATTGCAGAACGTCAGATTTTTAGCAGAAATTGTGACCGCGCGGCTTAGGGATTTTGTCAAAAAAAGTTGTTCAGACGTCGAGGGCTAATTCTGTTTCCGATGATAAAAACCCATCTGTTTCCACCGAAAAACATTTCAGGGGATCACTTGCAACAGTTTGCCAACATTTTTGTGTGAATTGCAGAACGTCAGATTTTTAGCAGAAATTATGACCGCGCGGCTTAGGGATTTTTTCAAAAAAAGTTGTCCAGACCTCGAGGGCTAATTCTGTTTCCGATGATAAAAACCCATCTGTTTCCACCGAAAAACATTTCAGGGGATCACTTGCAACACTTTGCCAACATTTTTGAGTGAATTGCAGAACGTCAGATTTTTAGCAGAAATTGTGACCGCGCGGCTTAGGGATTTTGTCAAAAAAAGTTGTTCAGACGTCGAGGGCTAATTCTGTTTCCGATGATAAAAACCCATCTGTTTCCACCGAAAAACTTTTCAGGGGATCGTTTGTAACAGTTTGGCACCATTTTTGAGTGAATTGCAGAACGTCAGATTTTTAGCAGAAATTGTGACCGCGCGGCTTAGGGATTTTTTCAAAAAAAATTGTTCAGACGTAGAGGGCTAATTCTGTTTCCGATGATAAAAACCCATCTGTTTCCACCGAAAAACATTTCAGGGGATCACTTGCAACGGTTTGCCAACATTTTTGAGTGAATTGCAGAACGTCAGATTTTTAGCAGAAATTGTGACCGCGCGGCTTAGGGATTTTTTCAAAAAAAGTTGTTCAGACGTCGAGGGCTAATTCTGTTTCCGATGATAAAAACCCATCTGTTTCCACCGAAAAACATTTCAGGGGATCACTTGCAACGGTTTGCCAACATTTTTGAGTGAATTGCAGAACGTCAGATTTTTAGCAGAAATTGTGACCGCGCGGCTTAGGGATTTTTTCAAAAAAGTTGTTCAGACGTCGAGGGCTAATTCTGTTTCCGATTATAAAAACCCATCTGTTTCCACCGAAAAACGTTTCAGGGGATCACTTGCAACACTTTGCCAACATTTTTGAGTGAATTGCAGAACGTCAGATTTTTAGCAGAAATTGTGACCGCGCGGCTTAGGGATTTTGTCAAAAAAAGTTGTTCAGACGTCGAGGGCTAATTCTGTTTCCGATGATAAAAACCCATCTGTTTCCACCGAAAAACCTTTCAGGGGATCGTTTGCAACAGTTTGGCACCATTTTTGAGTGAATTGCAGAACGTCAGATTTTTAGCAGAAATTGTGACCGCGCGGCTTAGGGATTTTTTCAAAAAAAGTTGTTCAGACGTCGAGGGCTAATTCTGTTTCCGATGATAAAAACCCATCTGTTTCCACCGAAAAACATTTCAGGGGATCACTTGCAACAGTTTGCCAACATTTTTGTGTGAATTGCAGAACGTCAGATTTTTAGCAGAAATTATGACCGCGCGGCTTAGGGATTTTTTCAAAAAAAGTTGTCCAGACCTCGAGGGCTAATTCTGTTTCCGATGATAAAAACCCATCTGTTTCCACCGAAAAACATTTCAGGGGATCACTTGCAACACTTTGCCAACATTTTTGAGTGAATTGCAGAACGTCAGATTTTTAGCAGAAATTGTGACCGCGCGGCTTAGGGATTTTGTCAAAAAAAGTTGTTCAGACGTCGAGGGCTAATTCTGTTTCCGATGATAAAAACCCATCTGTTTCCACCGAAAAACTTTTCAGGGGATCGTTTGTAACAGTTTGGCACCATTTTTGAGTGAATTGCAGAACGTCAGATTTTTAGCAGAAATTGTGACCGCGCGGCTTAGGGATTTTTTCAAAAAAATTTGTTCAGACGTAGAGGGCTAATTCTGTTTCCGATGATAAAAACCCATCTGTTTCCACCGAAAAACATTTCAGGGGATCACTTGCAACGGTTTGCCAACATTTTTGAGTGAATTGCAGAACGTCAGATTTTTAGCAGAAATTGTGACCGCGCGGCTTAGGGATTTTTTCAAAAAAAGTTGTTCAGACGTCGAGGGCTAATTCTGTTTCCGATTATAAAAACCCATCTGTTTCCACCGAAAAACGTTTCAGGGGATCACTTGCAACACTTTGCCAACATTTTTGAGTGAATTGCAGAACGTCAGATTTTAAGCAGAAATTGTGACCGCGCGGCTTAGGGATTTTTTCAAAAAAAGTTGTCCAGACCTCGAGGGCTAATTCTGTTTCCGATGATAAAAACCCATCTGTTTCCACCGAAAAACATTTCAGGGGATCACTTGCAACAGTTTGCCAACATTTTTGAGTGAATTGCAGAACGTCAGATTTTTAGCAGAAATTGTGACCGCGCGGCTTAGGGATTTTTTCAAAAAAAGTTGTCCAGACCTCGAGGGCTAATTCTGTTTCCGATGATAAAAACCCATCTGTTTCCACCGAAAAACATTTCAGGGGATCACTTGCAACAGTTTGCCAACATTTTTGAGTGAATTGCAGAACGTCAGATTTTTAGCAGAAATTGTGACCGCGCGGCTTAGGGATTTTTTCCAAAAAAGTTGTTCAGACGTCGAGGGCTAATTCTGTTTCCGATGATAAAAACCCATCTGTTTACACCGAAAAACATTTCAGGGGATCACTTGCAACGGTTTGCCAACATTTTTGAGTGAATTGCAGAACGTCAGATTTTTAGCAGAAATTGTGACCGCGCGGCTTAGGGATTTTTTCAAAAAAAGTTGTTCAGACGTCGAGGGCTAATTCTGTTTCCGATGATAAAAACCCATCTGTTTCCACCGAAAAACGTTTCAGGGGATCACTTGCAACACTTTGCCAACATTTTTGAGTGAATTGCAGAACGTCAGATTTTTAGCAGAAATTGTGACCGCGCGGCTTAGGGATTTTTTCAAAAAAAGTTGTCCAGACCTCGAGGGCTAATTCTGTTTCCGATGATAAAAACCCATCTGTTTCCACCGAAAAACATTTCAGGGGATCACTTGCAACAGTTTGCCAATATTTTTGAGTGAATTGCAGAACGTCAGATTTTTAGCAGAAATTGTGACCGCGCGGCTTAGGGATTTTCTCAAAAAAAGTTGTTCAGACGTCGAGGGCTAATTCTGTTTCCGATGATAAAAACCCATCTGTTTCCACCGAAAAACATTTCAGGGGATCACTTGCAACGGTTTGCCAACATTTTTGAGTGAATTGCAGAACGTCAGATTTTTAGCAGAAATTGTGAACGCGCGGCTTAGGGATTTTTTCAAAAAAAGTTGTTCAGACGTCGAGGGCTAATTCTGTTTCCGATGATAAAAACCCATCTGTTTCCACCGAAAAACATTTCAGGGGATCATTTGCAACAGTTTGCCAACATTTTTGTGTGAATTGCAGAACGTCAGATTTTTAGCAGAAATTATGACCGCGCAGCTTAGGGATTTTTTCAAAAAAAGTTGTCCAGACCTCGAGGGCTAATTCTGTTTCCGATGATAAAAACCCATCTGTTTCCACCGAAAAACATTTCAGGGGATCACTTGCAACAGTTTGCCCACATTTTTGAGTGAATTGCAGAACGTCAGATTTTTAGCAGAAATTGTGACCGCGCGGCTTAGGGATTTTGTCAAAAAAAGTTGTCCAGACCTCGAGGACTAATTCTGTTTCCGATGATAAAAACCCATCTGTTTCCACCGAAAAACCTTTCAGGGGATCGTTTGCAACAGTTTGGCACCATTTTTGAGTGAATTGCAGAACGTCAGATTTTTAGCAGAAATTGTGACCACGCGGCTTAGGGATTTTTTCAAAAAAAGTTGTTCAGACGTAGAGGGCTAATTCTGTTTCCGATGATAAAAACCCATCTGTTTCCACCGAAAAACATTTCAGGGGATCACTTGCAACGGTTTGCCAACATTTTTGAGTGAATTGCAGAACGTCAGATTTTTAGCAGAAATTGTGACCGCGCGGCTTAGGGATTTTTTCAAAAAAAGTTGTTCAGACGTCGAGGGCTAATTCTGTTTCCGATTATAAAAACCCATCTGTTTCCACCGAAAAACGTTTCAGGGGATCACTTGCAACACTTTGCCAACATTTTTGAGTGAATTGCAGAACGTCAGATTTTTAGCAGAAATTGTGACCGCGCGGCTTAGGGATTTTTTCAAAAAAAGTTGTCCAGACCTCGAGGACTAATTCTGTTTCCAATGATAAAAACCCATCTGTTTCCACGGAAAAACATTTCAGGGGATCACTTGCAACAGTTTGCCAACATTTTTGAGTGAATTGCAGAACGTCAGATTTTTAGCAGAAATTGTGACCGCGCGGCTTAGGGATTTTGTCAAAAAAAGTTGTTCAGACGTCGAGGGCTAATTCTGTTTCCGATGATAAAAACCCATCTGTTTCCACCGAAAAACCTTTCAGGGGATCGTTTGCAACAGTTTGGCACCATTTTTGAGTGAATTGCAGAATGTCAGATTTTTAGCAGAAATTGTGACCGCGCGGCTTAGGGATTTTTTCAAAAAAAGTTGTTCAGACGTCGAGGGCTAATTCTGTTTCCGATGATAAAAACCCATCTGTTTCCACCGAAAAACATTTCAGGGGATCACTTGCAACAGTTTGCCAACATTTTTGTGTGAATTGCAGAACGTCAGATTTTTAGCAGAAATTATGACCGCGCGTCTTAGGGATTTTTTCAAAAAAAGTTGTCCAGACCTCGAGGGCTAATTCTGTTTCCGATGATAAAAACCCATCTGTTTCCACCGAAAAACATTTCAGGGGATCACTTGCAACACTTTGCCAACATTTTTGAGTGAATTGCAGAACGTCAGATTTTTAGCAGAAATTGTGACCGCGCGGCTTAGGGATTTTGTCAAAAAAAGTTGTTCAGACGTCGAGGGCTAATTCTGTTTCCGATGATAAAAACCCATCTGTTTCCACCGAAAAACTTTTCAGGGGATCGTTTGTAACAGTTTGGCACCATTTTTGAGTGAATTGCAGAACGTCAGATTTTTAGCAGAAATTGTGACCGCGCGGCTTAGGGATTTTTTCAAAAAAATTTGTTCAGACGTAGAGGGCTAATTCTGTTTCCGATGATAAAAACCCATCTGTTTCCACCGAAAAACATTTCAGGGGATCACTTGCAACGGTTTGCCAACATTTTTGAGTGAATTGCAGAACGTCAGATTTTTAGCAGAAATTGTGACCGCGCGGCTTAGGGATTTTTTCAAAAAAAGTTGTTCAGACGTCGAGGGCTAATTCTGTTTCCGATTATAAAAACCCATCTGTTTCCACCGAAAAACGTTTCAGGGGATCACTTGCAACACTTTGCCAACATTTTTGAGTGAATTGCAGAACGTCAGATTTTAAGCAGAAATTGTGACCGCGCGGCTTAGGGATTTTTTCAAAAAAAGTTGTCCAGACCTCGAGGGCTAATTCTGTTTCCGATGATAAAAACCCATCTGTTTCCACCGAAAAACATTTCAGGGGATCACTTGCAACAGTTTGCCAACATTTTTGAGTGAATTGCAGAACGTCAGATTTTTAGCAGAAATTGTGACCGCGCGGCTTAGGGATTTTTTCAAAAAAAGTTGTCCAGACCTCGAGGGCTAATTCTGTTTCCGATGATAAAAACCCATCTGTTTCCACCGAAAAACATTTCAGGGGATCACTTGCAACAGTTTGCCAACATTTTTGAGTGAATTGCAGAACGTCAGATTTTTAGCAGAAATTGTGACCGCGCGGCTTAGGGATTTTTTCCAAAAAAGTTGTTCAGACGTCGAGGGCTAATTCTGTTTCCGATGATAAAAACCCATCTGTTTACACCGAAAAACATTTCAGGGGATCACTTGCAACGGTTTGCCAACATTTTTGAGTGAATTGCAGAACGTCAGATTTTTAGCAGAAATTGTGACCGCGCGGCTTAGGGATTTTTTCAAAAAAAGTTGTTCAGACGTCGAGGGCTAATTCTGTTTCCGATGATAAAAACCCATCTGTTTCCACCGAAAAACATTTCAGGGGATCACTTGCAACAGTTTGCCAACATTTTTGTGTGAATTGCAGAACGTCAGATTTTTAGCAGAAATTATGACCGCGCGGCTTAGGGATTTTTTCAAAAAAAGTTGTCCAGACCTCGAGGGCTAATTCTGTTTCCGATGATAAAAACCCATCTGTTTCCACCGAAAAACATTTCAGGGGATCACTTGCAACAGTTTGCCAACATTTTTGAGTGAATTGCAGAACGTCAGATTTTTAGCAGAAATTGTGACCGCGCGGCTTAGGGATTTTTTCAAAAAAAGTTGTCCAGACCTCGAGGGCTAATTCTGTTTCCGATGATAAAAACCCATCTGTTTCCACCGAAAAACATTTCAGGGGATCACTTGCAACAGTTTGCCAATATTTTTGAGTGAATTGCAGAACGTCAGATTTTTAGCAGAAATTGTGACCGCGCGGCTTAGGGATTTTCTCAAAAAAAGTTGTTCAGACGTCGAGGGCTAATTCTGTTTCCGATGATAAAAACCCATCTGTTTCCACCGAAAAACATTTCAGGGGATCACTTGCAACGGTTTGCCAACATTTTTGAGTGAATTGCAGAACGTCAGATTTTTAGCAGAAATTGTGAACGCGCGGCTTAGGGATTTTTTCAAAAAAAGTTGTTCAGACGTCGAGGGCTAATTCTGTTTCCGATGATAAAAACCCATCTGTTTCCACCGAAAAACATTTCAGGGGATCATTTGCAACAGTTTGCCAACATTTTTGTGTGAATTGCAGAACGTCAGATTTTTAGCAGAAATTATGACCGCGCAGCTTAGGGATTTTTTCAAAAAAAGTTGTCCAGACCTCGAGGGCTAATTCTGTTTCCGATGATAAAAACCCATCTGTTTCCACCGAAAAAAATTTCAGGGGATCACTTGCAACACTTTGCCAACATTTTTGAGTGAATTGCAGAACGTCAGATTTTTAGCAGAAATTGTGACCGCGCGGCTTAGGGATTTTTTCAAAAAAAGTTGTCCAGACCTCGAGGGCTAATTCTGTTTCCGATGATAAAAACCCATCTGTTTCCACCGAAAAACATTTCAGGGGATCACTTGCAACAGTTTGCCCACATTTTTGAGTGAATTGCAGAACGTCAGATTTTTAGCAGAAATTGTGACCAGGCGGCTTAGGGATTTTGTCAAAAAAAGTTGTTCAGACGTAGAGGGCTAATTCTGTTTCCGATGATAAAAACCCATCTGTTTCCACCGAAAAACCTTTCAGGGGATCGTTTGCAACAGTTTGGCACCATTTTTGAGTGAATTGCAGAACGTCAGATTTTTAGCAGAAATTGTGACTGCGCGGCTTAGGGATTTTGTCAAAAAAAGTTGTTCAGACGTCGAGGGCTAATTCTGTTTCCGATGATAAAAACCCATCTGTTTCCACCGAAAAACCTTCCAGGGGATCACTTGCAACAGTTTGGCACCATTTTTGAGTGAATTGCAGAACGTCAGATTTTTAGCAGAAATTGTGACCGCGCGGCTTAGGGATTTTTTCAAAAAAAGTTGTTCAGACGTCGAGGGCTAATTCTGTTTCCGATGATAAAAACCCATCTGTTTCCACCGAAAAACATTTCAGGGGATCACTTGCAACAGTTTGCCAACATTTTTGTGTGAATTGCAGAACGTCAGATTTTTAGCAGAAATTATGACCGCGCGGCTTAGGGATTTTTTCAAAAAAAGTTGTCCAGACCTCGAGGGCTAATTCTGTTTCCGATGATAAAAACCCATCTGTTTCCACCGAAAAACATTTCAGGGGATCACTTGCAACACTTTGCCAACATTTTTGAGTGAATTGCAGAACGTCAGATTTTTAGCAGAAATTGTGACCGCGCGGCTTAGGGATTTTTTCAAAAAAAGTTGTCCAGACCTCGAGGGCTAATTCTGTTTCCGATGATAAAAACCCATCTGTTTCCACCGAAAAACATTTCAGGGGATCACTTGCAACAGTTTGCCAACATTTTTGAGTGAATTGCAGAACGTCAGATTTTTAGCAGAAATTGTGACCGCGCGGCTTAGGGATTTTTTCAAAAAAAGTTGTTCAGACGTCGAGGGCTAATTCTGTTTCCGATGATAAAAACCCATCTGTTTCCACCGAAAAACGTTTCAGGGGATCACTTGCAACACTTTGCCAACATTTTTGAGTGAATTGCAGAACGTCAGATTTTTAGCAGAAATTGTGACCGCGCGGCTTAGGGATTTTTTCAAAAAAAGTTGTCCAGACCTCGAGGGCTAATTCTGTTTCCGATGATAAAAACCCATCTGTTTCCACCGAAAAACATTTCAGGGGATCACTTGCAACAGTTTGCCAACATTTTTGAGTGAATTGCAGAACGTCAGATTTTTAGCAGAAATTGTGACCGCGCGGCTTAGGGATTTTTTCAAAAAAAGTTGTCCAGACGTCGAGGGCTAATTCTGTTTCCGATGATAAAAACCCATCTGTTTCCACCGAAAAACCTTTCAGGGGATCGTTTGCAACAGTTTGGCACCATTTTTGAGTGAATTGCAGAACGTCAGATTTTTAGCAGAAATTGTGACCGCGCGGCTTAGGGATTTTTTCAAAAAAATTTGTTCAGACGTAGAGGGCTAATTCTGTTTCCGATGATAAAAACCCATCTGTTTCCACCGAAAAACATTTCAGGGGATCACTTGCAACGGTTTGCCAACATTTTTGAGTGAATTGCAGAACGTCAGATTTTTAGCAGAAATTGTGACCGCGCGGCTTAGGGATTTTTTCAAAAAAAGTTGTCCAGACCTCGAGGACTAATTCTGTTTCCGATGATAAAAACCCATCTGTTTCCACCGAAAAACATTTCAGGGGATCACTTGCAACAGTTTGCCAACATTTTTGAGTGAATTGCAGAATGTCAGATTTTTAGCAGATATTGTGACTGCGCGGCTTAGGGATTTTTTCAAAAAAAGTTGTCCAGACCTCGAGGGCTAATTCTGTTACCAATGATAAAAACCCATCTGTTTCCACCGAAAAACCTTTCAGGGGATCGTTTGCAACAGTTTGGCACCATTTTTGAGTGAATTGCAGAACGTCAGATTTTTAGCAGAAATTGTGACCACGCGGCTTAGGGATTTTTTCAAAAAAAGTTGTTCAGACGTAGAGGGCTAATTCTGTTTCCGATGATAAAAACCCATCTGTTTCCACCGAAAAACATTTCAGGGGATCACTTGCAACGGTTTGCCAACATTTTTGAGTGAATTGCAGAACGTCAGATTTTTAGCAGAAATTGTGACCGCGCGGCTTAGGGATTTTTTCAAAAAAAGTTGTTCAGACGTCGAGGGCTAATTCTGTTTCCGATGATAAAAACCCATCTGTTTCCACCGAAAAACATTTCAGGGGATCACTTGCAACAGTTTGCCAACATTTTTGTGTGAATTGCAGAACGTCAGATTTTTAGCAGAAATTATGACCGCGCGGCTTAGGGATTTTTTCAAAAAAAGTTGTCCAGACCTCGAGGGCTAATTCTGTTTCCGATGATAAAAACCCATCTGTTTCCACCGAAAAACATTTCAGGGGATCACTTGCAACACTTTGCCAACATTTTTGAGTGAATTGCAGAACGTCAGATTTTTAGCAGAAATTGTGACCGCGCGGCTTAGGGATTTTTTCAAAAAAAGTTGTCCAGACCTCGAGGGCTAATTCTGTTTCCGATGATAAAAACCCATCTGTTTCCACCGAAAAACATTTCAGGGGATCACTTGCAACAGTTTGCCAACATTTTTGAGTGAATTGCAGAACGTCAGATTTTTAGCAGAAATTGTGACCGCGCGGCTTAGGGATTTTGTCAAAAAAAGTTGTTCAGACGTCGAGGGCTAATTCTGTTTCCGATGATAAAAACCCATCTGTTTCCACCGAAAAACGTTTCAGGGGATCACTTGCAACACTTTGCCAACATTTTTGAGTGAATTGCAGAACGTCAGATTTTTAGCAGAAATTGTGACCGCGCGGCTTAGGGATTTTTTCAAAAAAAGTTGTCCAGACCTCGAGGGCTAATTCTGTTTCCGATGATAAAAACCCATCTGTTTCCACCGAAAAACATTTCAGGGGATCACTTGCAACAGTTTGCCAACATTTTTGAGTGAATTGCAGAACGTCAGATTTTTAGCAGAAATTGTGACCGCGCGGCTTAGGGATTTTTTCAAAAAAAGTTGTCCAGACGTCGAGGGCTAATTCTGTTTCCGATGATAAAAACCCATCTGTTTCCACCGAAAAACCTTTCAGGGGATCGTTTGCAACAGTTTGGCACCATTTTTGAGTGAATTGCAGAACGTCAGATTTTTAGCAGAAATTGTGACCGCGCGGCTTAGGGATTTTTTCAAAAAAATTTGTTCAGACGTAGAGGGCTAATTCTGTTTCCGATGATAAAAACCCATCTGTTTCCACCGAAAAACATTTCAGGGGATCACTTGCAACGGTTTGCCAACATTTTTGAGTGAATTGCAGAACGTCAGATTTTTAGCAGAAATTGTGACCGCGCGGCTTAGGGATTTTTTCAAAAAAAGTTGTCCAGACCTCGACGACTAATTCTGTTTCCGATGATAAAAACCCATCTGTTTCCACCGAAAAACATTTCAGGGGATCACTTGCAACAGTTTGCCAACATTTTTGAGTGAATTGCAGAACGTCAGATTTTTAGCAGATATTGTGACTGCGCGGCTTAGGGATTTTTTCAAAAAAAGTTGTCCAGACCTCGAGGGCTAATTCTGTTACCAATGATAAAAACCCATCTGTTTCCACCGAAAAACCTTTCAGGGGATCGTTTGCAACAGTTTGGCACCATTTTTGAGTGAATTGCAGAACGTCAGATTTTTAGCAGAAATTGTGACCACGCGGCTTAGGGATTTTTTCAAAAAAAGTTGTTCAGACGTAGAGGGCTAATTCTGTTTCCGATGATAAAAACCCATCTGTTTCCACCGAAAAACATTTCAGGGGATCACTTGCAACGGTTTGCCAACATTTTTGAGTGAATTGCAGAACGTCAGATTTTTAGCAGAAATTGTGACCGCGCGGCTTAGGGATTTTTTCAAAAAAAGTTGTTCAGACGTCGAGGGCTAATTCTGTTTCCGATGATAAAAACCCATCTGTTTCCACCGAAAAACATTTCAGGGGATCACTTGCAACAGTTTGCCAACATTTTTGTGTGAATTGCAGAACGTCAGATTTTTAGCAGAAATTATGACCGCGCAGCTTAGGGATTTTTTCAAAAAAAGTTGTCCAGACCTCGAGGGCTAATTCTGTTTCCGATGATAAAAACCCATCTGTTTCCACCGAAAAAAATTTCAGGGGATCACTTGCAACACTTTGCCAACATTTTTGAGTGAATTGCAGAACGTCAGATTTTTAGCAGAAATTGTGACCGCGCGCCTTAGGGATTTTTTCAAAAAAAGTTGTCCAGACCTCGAGGGCTAATTCTGTTTCCGATGATAAAAACCCATCTGTTTCCACCGAAAAACATTTCAGGGGATCACTTGCAACAGTTTGCCCACATTTTTGAGTGAATTGCAGAACGTCAGATTTTTAGCAGAAATTGTGACCAGGCGGCTTAGGGATTTTTTCAAAAAAAGTTGTCCAGACGTCGAGGGCTAATTCTGTTTCCGATGATAAAAACCCATCTGTTTCCACCGAAAAACCTTTCAGGGGATCGTTTGCAACAGTTTGGCACCATTTTTGAGTGAATTGCAGAACGTCAGATTTTTAGCAGAAATTGTGACCGCGCGGCTTAGGGATTTTTTCAAAAAAATTTGTTCAGACGTAGAGGGCTAATTCTGTTTCCGATGATAAAAACCCATCTGTTTCCACCGAAAAACATTTCAGGGGATCACTTGCAACGGTTTGCCAACATTTTTGAGTGAATTGCAGAACGTCAGATTTTTAGCAGAAATTGTGACCGCGCGGCTTAGGGATTTTTTCAAAAAAAGTTGTCCAGACCTCGAGGACTAATTCTGTTTCCGATGATAAAAACCCATCTGTTTCCACCGAAAAACATTTCAGGGGATCACTTGCAACAGTTTGCCAACATTTTTGAGTGAATTGCAGAATGTCAGATTTTTAGCAGATATTGTGACTGCGCGGCTTAGGGATTTTTTCAAAAAAAGTTGTCCAGACCTCGAGGGCTAATTCTGTTACCAATGATAAAAACCCATCTGTTTCCACCGAAAAACCTTTCAGGGGATCGTTTGCAACAGTTTGGCACCATTTTTGAGTGAATTGCAGAACGTCAGATTTTTAGCAGAAATTGTGACCACGCGGCTTAGGGATTTTTTCAAAAAAAGTTGTTCAGACGTAGAGGGCTAATTCTGTTTCCGATGATAAAAACCCATCTGTTTCCACCGAAAAACATTTCAGGGGATCACTTGCAACGGTTTGCCAACATTTTTGAGTGAATTGCAGAACGTCAGATTTTTAGCAGAAATTGTGACCGCGCGGCTTAGGGATTTTTTCAAAAAAAGTTGTTCAGACGTCGAGGGCTAATTCTGTTTCCGATGATAAAAACCCATCTGTTTCCACCGAAAAACATTTCAGGGGATCACTTGCAACAGTTTGCCAACAT
The DNA here is from genome assembly GCF_964188305.1 of Podarcis bocagei. Classification (NCBI taxonomy): domain Eukaryota; kingdom Metazoa; phylum Chordata; class Lepidosauria; order Squamata; family Lacertidae; genus Podarcis; species Podarcis bocagei. Next base: position 36,782 of record NW_027670202.1, read on the forward strand.
TTTTGTGTGAATTGCAGAACGTCAGATTTTTAGCAGAAATTATGACCGCGCGGCTTAGGGATTTTTTCAAAAAAAGTTGTCCAGACCTCGAGGGCTAATTCTGTTTCCGATGATAAAAACCCATCTGTTTCCACCGAAAAACATTTCAGGGGATCACTTGCAACACTTTGCCAACATTTTTGAGTGAATTGCAGAACGTCAGATTTTTAGCAGAAATTGTGACCGCGCGGCTTAGGGATTTTTTCAAAAAAAGTTGTCCAGACCTCGAGGGCTAATTCTGTTTCCGATGATAAAAACCCATCTGTTTCCACCGAAAAACATTTCAGGGGATCACTTGCAACAGTTTGCCAACATTTTTGAGTGAATTGCAGAACGTCAGATTTTTAGCAGAAATTGTGACCGCGCGGCTTAGGGATTTTGTCAAAAAAAGTTGTTCAGACGTCGAGGGCTAATTCTGTTTCCGATGATAAAAACCCATCTGTTTCCACCGAAAAACGTTTCAGGGGATCACTTGCAACACTTTGCCAACATTTTTGAGTGAATTGCAGAACGTCAGATTTTTAGCAGAAATTGTGACCGCGCGGCTTAGGGATTTTTTCAAAAAAAGTTGTCCAGACCTCGAGGGCTAATTCTGTTTCCGATGATAAAAACCCATCTGTTTCCACCGAAAAACATTTCAGGGGATCACTTGCAACAGTTTGCCAACATTTTTGAGTGAATTGCAGAACGTCAGATTTTTAGCAGAAATTGTGACCGCGCGGCTTAGGGATTTTTTCAAAAAAAGTTGTCCAGACGTCGAGGGCTAATTCTGTTTCCGATGATAAAAACCCATCTGTTTCCACCGAAAAACCTTTCAGGGGATCGTTTGCAACAGTTTGGCACCATTTTTGAGTGAATTGCAGAACGTCAGATTTTTAGCAGAAATTGTGACCGCGCGGCTTAGGGATTTTTTCAAAAAAATTTGTTCAGACGTAGAGGGCTAATTCTGTTTCCGATGATAAAAACCCATCTGTTTCCACCGAAAAACATTTCAGGGGATCACTTGCAACGGTTTGCCAACATTTTTGAGTGAATTGCAGAACGTCAGATTTTTAGCAGAAATTGTGACCGCGCGGCTTAGGGATTTTTTCAAAAAAAGTTGTCCAGACCTCGAGGACTAATTCTGTTTCCGATGATAAAAACCCATCTGTTTCCACCGAAAAACATTTCAGGGGATCACTTGCAACAGTTTGCCAACATTTTTGAGTGAATTGCAGAACGTCAGATTTTTAGCAGATATTGTGACTGCGCGGCTTAGGGATTTTTTCAAAAAAAGTTGTCCAGACCTCGAGGGCTAATTCTGTTACCAATGATAAAAACCCATCTGTTTCCACCGAAAAACCTTTCAGGGGATCGTTTGCAACAGTTTGGCACCATTTTTGAGTGAATTGCAGAACGTCAGATTTTTAGCAGAAATTGTGACCACGCGGCTTAGGGATTTTTTCAAAAAAAGTTGTTCAGACGTAGAGGGCTAATTCTGTTTCCGATGATAAAAACCCATCTGTTTCCACCGAAAAACATTTCAGGGGATCACTTGCAACGGTTTGCCAACATTTTTGAGTGAATTGCAGAACGTCAGATTTTTAGCAGAAATTGTGACCGCGCGGCTTAGGGATTTTTTCAAAAAAAGTTGTTCAGACGTCGAGGGCTAATTCTGTTTCCGATGATAAAAACCCATCTGTTTCCACCGAAAAACATTTCAGGGGATCACTTGCAACAGTTTGCCAACATTTTTGTGTGAATTGCAGAACGTCAGATTTTTAGCAGAAATTATGACCGCGCGGCTTAGGGATTTTTTCAAAAAAAGTTGTCCAGACCTCGAGGGCTAATTCTGTTTCCGATGATAAAAACCCATCTGTTTCCACCGAAAAACATTTCAGGGGATCACTTGCAACACTTTGCCAACATTTTTGAGTGAATTGCAGAACGTCAGATTTTTAGCAGAAATTGTGACCGCGCGGCTTAGGGATTTTTTCAAAAAAAGTTGTCCAGACCTCGAGGGCTAATTCTGTTTCCGATGATAAAAACCCATCTGTTTCCACCGAAAAACATTTCAGGGGATCACTTGCAACAGTTTGCCAACATTTTTGAGTGAATTGCAGAACGTCAGATTTTTAGCAGAAATTGTGACCGCGCGGCTTAGGGATTTTTTCAAAAAAATTTGTTCAGACGTCGAGGGCTCATTCTGTTTCCGATGATAAAAACCCATCTGTTTCCACCGAAAAACATTTCAGGGGATCATTTGCAACGGTTTGCCAACATTTTTGAGTGAATTGCAGAACGTCAGATTTTTAGCAGAAATTGTGACCGCGCGGCTTAGGGATTTTTTCAAAAAAAGTTGTTCAGACGTCGAGGGCTAATTCTGTTTCCGATTATAAAAACCCATCTGTTTCCACCGAAAAACGTTTCAGGGGATCACTTGCAACACTTTGCCAACATTTTTGAGTGAATTGCAGAACGTCAGATTTTTAGCAGAAATTGTGACCGCGCGGCTTAGGGATTTTTTCAAAAAAAGTTGTCCAGACCTCGAGGGCTAATTCTGTTTCCGATGATAAAAACCCATCTGTTTCCACCGAAAAACATTTCAGGGGATCACTTGCAACAGTTTGCCAACATTTTTGAGTGAATTGCAGAACGTCAGATTTTTAGCAGAAATTGTGACCGCGCGGCTTAGGGATTTTTTCAAAAAAAGTTGTCCAGACCTCGAGGGCTAATTCTGTTTCCGATGATAAAAACCCATCTGTTTCCACCGAAAAACATTTCAGGGGATCACTTGCAACAGTTTGCCAACATTTTTGAGTGAATTGCAGAACGTCAGATTTTTAGCAGAAATTGTGACCGCGCGGCTTAGGGATTTTTTCCAAAAAAGTTGTTCAGACGTCGAGGGCTAATTCTGTTTCCGATGATAAAAACCCATCTGTTTACACCGAAAAACATTTCAGGGGATCACTTGCAACGGTTTGCCAACATTTTTGAGTGAATTGCAGAACGTCAGATTTTTAGCAGAAATTGTGACCGCGCGGCTTAGGGATTTTTTCAAAAAAAGTTGTTCAGACGTCGAGGGCTAATTCTGTTTCCGATGATAAAAACCCATCTGTTTCCACCGAAAAACATTTCAGGGGATCACTTGCAACAGTTTGCCAACATTTTTGAGTGAATTGCAGAACGTCAGATTTTTAGCAGAAATTGTGACCGCGCGGCTTAGGGATTTTTTCAAAAAAAGTTGTCCAGACCTCGAGGGCTAATTCTGTTTCCGATGATAAAAACCCATCTGTTTCCACCGAAAAACATTTCAGGGGATCACTTGCAACACTTTGCCAACATTTTTGAGTGAATTGCAGAACGTCAGATTTTTAGCAGAAATTGTGACCGCGCGGCTTAGGGATTTTTTCAAAAAAAGTTGTCCAGACCTCGAGGGCTAATTCTGTTTCCGATGATAAAAACCCATCTGTTTCCACCGAAAAACATTTCAGGGGATCACTTGCAACAGTTTGCCAACATTTTTGAGTGAATTGCAGAACGTCAGATTTTTAGCAGAAATTGTGACCGCGCGGCTTAGGGATTTTTTCAAAAAAATTTGTTCAGACGTCGAGGGCTCATTCTGTTTCCGATGATAAAAACCCATCTGTTTCCACCGAAAAACATTTCAGGGGATCATTTGCAACGGTTTGCCAACATTTTTGAGTGAATTGCAGAACGTCAGATTTTTAGCAGAAATTGTGACCGCGCGGCTTAGGGATTTTTTCCAAAAAAGTTGTTCAGACGTCGAGGGCTAATTCTGTTTCCGATTATAAAAACCCATCTGTTTACACCGAAAAACATTTCAGGGGATCACTTGCAACGGTTTGCCAACATTTTTGAGTGAATTGCAGAACGTCAGATTTTTAGCAGAAATTGTGACCGCGCGGCTTAGGGATTTTTTCAAAAAAAGTTGTTCAGACGTCGAGGGCTAATTCTGTTTCCGATGATAAAAACCCATCTGTTTCCACAGAAAAACCTTTCAGGGGATCATTTGCAACAGTTTGGGACCATTTTTGAGTGAAGTGCAGAACGTCAGATTTTTAGCAGAAATTATGACCGCGCGGCTTAGGGATTTTTTCAAAAAAAGTTGTCCAGACCTCGAGGGCTAATTCTGTTTCTGATGATAAAAACCCATCTGTTTCCACCGAAAAACATTTCAGGGGATCACTTGCAACAGTTTGCCAACATTTTTGAGTGAATTGCAGAACGTCAGATTTTTAGCAGAAATTGTGACCGCGCGGCTTAGGGATTTTGTCAAAAAAAGTTGTTCAGACGTCGAGGGCTAATTCTGTTTCCGATGATAAAAACCCATCTGTTTCCACCGAAAAACCTTTCAGGGGATCGTTTGCAACAGTTTGGCAACATTTTTGAGTGAATTGCAGAACGTCAGATTTTTAGCAGAAATTGTGACCGCGCGGCTTAGAGATTTTTTCAAAAAAAGTTGTCCAGACCTCGAGGGCTAATTCTGTTTCCGATGATAAAAACCCATCTGTTTCCACCGAAAAACATTTCAGGGGATCACTTGCAACAGTTTGCCAACATTTTTGAGTGAATTGCAGAACGTCAGATTTTTAGCAGAAATTGTGACCGCGCGGCTTAGGGATTTTTTCAAAAAAAGTTGTCCAGACCTCGAGGGCTAATTCTGTTTCCGATGATAAAAACCCATCTGTTTCCACCGAAAAACATTTCAGGGGATCGTTTGCAACACTTTGCCAACATTTTTGAGTGAATTGCAGAACGTCAGATTTTTAGCAGAAATTGTGACCGCGCGGCTTAGGGATTTTTTCAAAAAAAGTTGTCCAGACCTCGAGGGCTAATTCTGTTTCCGATGATAAAAACCCATCTGTTTCCACCGAAAAACATTTCAGGGGATCACTTGCAACGGTTTGCCAACATTTTTGAGTGAATTGCAGAACGTCAGATTTTTAGCAGAAATTGTGACCGCGCGGCTTAGGGATTTTTTCAAAAAAAGTTGTTCAGACGTCGAGGGCTAATTCTGTTTCCGATTATAAAAACCCATCTGTTTCCACCGAAAAACGTTTCAGGGGATCACTTGCAACACTTTGCCAACATTTTTGAGTGAATTGCAGAACGTCAGATTTTTAGCAGAAATTGTGACCGCGCGGCTTAGGGATTTTTTCAAAAAAAGTTGTCCAGACCTCGAGGACTAATTCTGTTTCCAATGATAAAAACCCATCTGTTTCCACGGAAAAACATTTCAGGGGATCACTTGCAACAGTTTGCCAACATTTTTGAGTGAATTGCAGAACGTCAGATTTTTAGCAGAAATTGTGACCGCGCGGCTTAGGGATTTTGTCAAAAAAAGTTGTTCAGACGTCGAGGGCTAATTCTGTTTCCGATGATAAAAACCCATCTGTTTCCACCGAAAAACCTTTCAGGGGATCGTTTGCAACAGTTTGGCACCATTTTTGAGTGAATTGCAGAACGTCAGATTTTTAGCAGGAATTGTGACCGCGCGGCTTAGGGATTTTTTCAAAAAAAGTTGTTCAGACGTCGAGGGCTAATTCTGTTTCCGATTATAAAAACCCATCTGTTTCCACCGAAAAACGTTTCAGGGGATCACTTGCAACACTTTGCCAACATTTTTGAGTGAATTGCAGAACGTCAGATTTTTAGCAGAAATTGTGACCGCGCGGCTTAGGGATTTTTTCAAAAAAAGTTGTCCAGACCTCGAGGGCTAATTCTGTTTCCGATGATAAAAACCCATCTGTTTCCACCGAAAAACATTTCAGGGGATCACTTGCAACAGTTTGCCAACATTTTTGAGTGAATTGCAGAACGTCAGATTTTTAGCAGAAATTGTGACCGCGCGGCTTAGGGATTTTTTCAAAAAAAGTTGTCCAGACCTCGAGGGCTAATTCTGTTTCCGATGATAAAAACCCATCTGTTTCCACCGAAAAACATTTCAGGGGATCACTTGCAACAGTTTGCCAACATTTTTGAGTGAATTGCAGAACGTCAGATTTTTAGCAGAAATTGTGACCGCGCGGCTTAGGGATTTTTTCCAAAAAAGTTGTTCAGACGTCGAGGGCTAATTCTGTTTCCGATGATAAAAACCCATCTGTTTACACCGAAAAACATTTCAGGGGATCACTTGCAACGGTTTGCCAACATTTTTGAGTGAATTGCAGAACGTCAGATTTTTAGCAGAAATTGTGACCGCGCGGCTTAGGGATTTTTTCAAAAAAAGTTGTTCAGACGTCGAGGGCTAATTCTGTTTCCGATGATAAAAACCCATCTGTTTCCACCGAAAAACATTTCAGGGGATCACTTGCAACAGTTTGCCAACATTTTTGTGTGAATTGCAGAACGTCAGATTTTTAGCAGAAATTATGACCGCGCGGCTTAGGGATTTTTTCAAAAAAAGTTGTCCAGACCTCGAGGGCTAATTCTGTTTCCGATGATAAAAACCCATCTGTTTCCACCGAAAAACATTTCAGGGGATCACTTGCAACAGTTTGCCAACATTTTTGAGTGAATTGCAGAACGTCAGATTTTTAGCAGAAATTGTGACCGCGCGGCTTAGGGATTTTTTCAAAAAAAGTTGTCCAGACCTCGAGGGCTAATTCTGTTTCCGATGATAAAAACCCATCTGTTTCCACCGAAAAACATTTCAGGGGATCACTTGCAACAGTTTGCCAATATTTTTGAGTGAATTGCAGAACGTCAGATTTTTAGCAGAAATTATGACCGCGCAGCTTAGGGATTTTTTCAAAAAAAGTTGTCCAGACCTCGAGGGCTAATTCTGTTTCCGATGATAAAAACCCATCTGTTTCCACCGAAAAACATTTCAGGGGATCACTTGCAACACTTTGCCAACATTTTTGAGTGAATTGCAGAACGTCAGATTTTTAGCAGAAATTGTGACCGCGCGGCTTAGGGATTTTTTCAAAAAAAGTTGTCCAGACCTCGAGGGCTAATTCTGTTTCCGATGATAAAAACCCATCTGTTTCCACCGAAAAACATTTCAGGGGATCACTTGCAACAGTTTGCCAACATTTTTGAGTGAATTGCAGAACGTCAGATTTTTAGCAGAAATTGTGACCGCGCGGCTTAGGGATTTTGTCAAAAAAAGTTGTTCAGACGTCGAGGGCTAATTCTGTTTCCGATGATAAAAACCCATCTGTTTCCACCGAAAAACCTTTCAGGGGATCGTTTGCAACAGTTTGGCACCATTTTTGAGTGAATTGCAGAACGTCAGATTTTTAGCAGAAATTGTGACCGCGCGGCTTAGGGATTTTTTCAAAAAAAGTTGTTCAGACGTCGAGGGCTAATTCTGTTTCCGATGATAAAAACCCATCTGTTTCCACCGAAAAACATTTCAGGGGATCACTTGCAACAGTTTGCCAACATTTTTGTGTGAATTGCAGAACGTCAGATTTTTAGCAGAAATTATGACCGCGCGGCTTAGGGATTTTTTCAAAAAAAGTTGTCCAGACCTCGAGGGCTAATTCTGTTTCCGATGATAAAAACCCATCTGTTTCCACCGAAAAACATTTCAGGGGATCACTTGCAACAGTTTGCCATCATTTTTGAGTGAATTGCAGAACGTCAGATTTTTAGCAGAAATTGTGACCGCGCGGCTTAGGGATTTTTTCAAAAAAAGTTGTCCAGACCTCGAGGGCTAATTCTGTTTCCGATGATAAAAACCCATCTGTTTCCACCGAAAAACATTTCAGGGGATCACTTGCAACAGTTTGCCAACATTTTTGAGTGAATTGCAGAACGTCAGATTTTTAGCAGAAATTGTGACCGCGCGGCTTAGGGATTTTGTCAAAAAAAGTTGTTCAGACGTCGAGGGCTAATTCTGTTTCTGATGATAAAAACCCATCTGTTTCTACCGAAAAACCTTTCAGGGGATCGTTTGCAACAGTTTGGCACCATTTTTGAGTGAATTGCAGAACGTCAGATTTTTAGCAGAAATTGTGACCGCGCGGCTTAGGGATTTTTTCAAAAAAAGTTGTTCAGACGTAGAGGGCTAATTCTGTTTCCGATGATAAAAACCCATCTGTTTCCACCGAAAAACATTTCAGGGGATCACTTGCAACGGTTTGCCAACATTTTTGAGTGAATTGCAGAACGTCAGATTTTTAGCAGAAATTGTGACCGCGCGGCTTAGGGATTTTTTCAAAAAAAGTTGTCCAGACCTCGAGGACTAATTCTGTTTCCGATGATAAAAACCCATCTGTTTCCACCGAAAAACATTTCAGGGGATCACTTGCAACAGTTTGCCAACATTTTTGAGTGAATTGCAGAACGTCAGATTTTTAGCAGATATTGTGACCGTGCGGCTTAGGGATTTTTTCAAAAAAAGTTGTCCAGACCTCGAGGGCTAATTCTGTTACCAATGATAAAAACCCATCTGTTTCCACAGAAAAACCTTTCAGGGGATCATTTGCAACAGTTTGGGACCATTTTTGAGTGAAGTGCAGAACGTCAGATTTTTAGCAGAAATTGTGAGCGCGCGGTTTAGGGATTTTTTCAAAAAAAGTTGTCCAGACCTCGAGGGCTAATTCTGTTTCTGATGATAAAAACCCATCTGTTTCCACCGAAAAACATTTCAGGGGATCACTTGCAACAGTTTGCCAACATTTTTGAGTGAATTGCAGAACGTCAGATTTTTAGCAGAAATTGTGACCGCGCGGCTTAGGGATTTTGTCAAAAAAAGTTGTTCAGACGTCGAGGGCTAATTCTGTTTCCGATGATAAAAACCCATCTGTTTCCACCGAAAAACCTTTCAGGGGATCGTTTGCAACAGTTTGGCAACATTTTTGAGTGAATTGCAGAACGTCAGATTTTTAGCAGAAATTGTGACCGCGCGGCTTAGAGATTTTTTCAAAAAAAGTTGTCCAGACCTCGAGGGCTAATTCTGTTTCCGATGATAAAAACCCATCTGTTTCCACCGAAAAACATTTCAGGGGATCACTTGCAACAGTTTGCCAACATTTTTGAGTGAATTGCAGAACGTCAGATTTTTAGCAGAAATTGTGACCGCGCGGCTTAGGGATTTTTTCAAAAAAAGTTGTCCAGACCTCGAGGGCTAATTCTGTTTCCGATGATAAAAACCCATCTGTTTCCACCGAAAAACATTTCAGGGGATCGTTTGCAACACTTTGCCAACATTTTTGAGTGAATTGCAGAACGTCAGATTTTTAGCAGAAATTGTGACCGCGCGGCTTAGGGATTTTTTCAAAAAAAGTTGTCCAGACCTCGAGGGCTAATTCTGTTTCCGATGATAAAAACCCATCTGTTTCCACCGAAAAACATTTCAGGGGATCACTTGCAACACTTTGCCAACATTTTTGAGTGAATTGCAGAACGTCAGATTTTTAGCAGAAATTGTGACCGCGCGGCTTAGGGATTTTTTCAAAAAAAGTTGTTCAGACGTCGAGGGCTAATTCTGTTTCCGATTATAAAAACCCATCTGTTTCCACCGAAAAACGTTTCAGGGGATCACTTGCAACACTTTGCCAACATTTTTGAGTGAATTGCAGAACGTCAGATTTTTAGCAGAAATTGTGACCGCGCGGCTTAGGGATTTTTTCAAAAAAAGTTGTCCAGACCTCGAGGACTAATTCTGTTTCCAATGATAAAAACCCATCTGTTTCCACGGAAAAACATTTCAGGGGATCACTTGCAACAGTTTGCCAACATTTTTGAGTGAATTGCAGAACGTCAGATTTTTAGCAGAAATTGTGACCGCGCGGCTTAGGGATTTTGTCAAAAAAAGTTGTTCAGACGTCGAGGGCTAATTCTGTTTCCGATGATAAAAACCCATCTGTTTCCACCGAAAAACCTTTCAGGGGATCGTTTGCAACAGTTTGGCACCATTTTTGAGTGAATTGCAGAACGTCAGATTTTTAGCAGGAATTGTGACCGCGCGGCTTAGGGATTTTTTCAAAAAAAGTTGTTCAGACGTCGAGGGCTAATTCTGTTTCCGATGATAAAAACCCATCTGTTTCCACCGAAAAACATTTCAGGGGATCACTTGCAACAGTTTGCCAACATTTTTGTGTGAATTGCAGAACGTCAGATTTTTAGCAGAAATTATGACCGCGCGGCTTAGGGATTTTTTCAAAAAAAGTTGTCCAGACCTCGAGGGCTAATTTTGTTTCCGATGATAAAAACCCATCTGTTTCCACCGAAAAACATTTCAGGGGATCACTTGCAACACTTTGCCAACATTTTTGAGTGAATTGCAGAACGTCAGATTTTTAGCAGAAATTGTGACCGCGCGGCTTAGGGATTTTTTCAAAAAAAGTTGTCCAGACCTCGAGGGCTAATTCTGTTTCCGATGATAAAAACCCATCTGTTTCCACCGAAAAACATTTCAGGGGATCACTTGCAACAGTTTGCCAACATTTTTGAGTGAATTGCAGAACGTCAGATTTTTAGCAGAAATTGTGACCGCGCGGCTTAGGGATTTTGTCAAAAAAAGTTGTTCAGACGTCGAGGGCTAATTCTGTTTCCGATGATAAAAACCCATCTGTTTCCACCGAAAAACTTTTCAGGGGATCGTTTGTAACAGTTTGGCACCATTTTTGAGTGAATTGCAGAACGTCAGATTTTTAGCAGAAATTGTGACCGCGCGGCTTAGGGATTTTTTCAAAAAAATTTGTTCAGACGTAGAGGGCTAATTCTGTTTCCGATGATAAAAACCCATCTGTTTCCACCGAAAAACATTTCAGGGGATCACTTGCAACGGTTTGCCAACATTTTTGAGTGAATTGCAGAACGTCAGATTTTTAGCAGAAATTGTGACCGCGCGGCTTAGGGATTTTTTCAAAAAAAGTTGTCCAGACCTCGAGGGCTAATTCTGTTTCCGATGATAAAAACCCATCTGTTTCCACCGAAAAACATTTCAGGGGATCACTTGCAACAGTTTGCCAATATTTTTGAGTGAATTGCAGAACGTCAGATTTTTAGCAGAAATTATGACCGCGCAGCTTAGGGATTTTTTCAAAAAAAGTTGTCCAGACCTCGAGGGCTAATTCTGTTTCCGATGATAAAAACCCATCTGTTTCCACCGAAAAACATTTCAGGGGATCACTTGCAACACTTTGCCAACATTTTTGAGTGAATTGCAGAACGTCAGATTTTTAGCAGAAATTGTGACCGCGCAGCTTAGGGATTTTTTCAAAAAAAGTTGTCCAGACCTCGAGGGCTAATTCTGTTTCCGATGATAAAAACCCATCTGTTTCCACCGAAAAACATTTCAGGGGATCACTTGCAACAGTTTGCCAACATTTTTGAGTGAATTGCAGAACGTCAGATTTTTAGCAGAAATTGTGACCGCGCGGCTTAGGGATTTTGTCAAAAAAAGTTGTTCAGACGTCGAGGGCTAATTCTGTTTCCGATGATAAAAACCCATCTGTTTCCACCGAAAAACCTTTCAGGGGATCGTTTGCAACAGTTTGGCACCATTTTTGAGTGAATTGCAGAACGTCAGATTTTTAGCAGAAATTGTGACCGCGCGGCTTAGGGATTTTTTCAAAAAAAGTTGTTCAGACGTCGAGGGCTAATTCTGTTTCCGATGATAAAAACCCATCTGTTTCCACCGAAAAACCTTCCAGGGGATCACTTGCAACGGTTTGCCAACATTTTTGAGTGAATTGCAGAACGTCAGATTTTTAGCAGAAATTGTGACCGCGCGGCTTAGGGATTTTTTCAAAAAAAGTTGTTCAGACGTCGAGGGCTAATTCTGTTTCCGATGATAAAAACCCATCTGTTTCCACCGAAAAACATTTCAGGGGATCACTTGCAACAGTTTGCCAACATTTTTGTGTGAATTGCAGAACGTCAGATTTTTAGCAGAAATTATGACCGCGCGGCTTAGGGATTTTTTCAAAAAAAGTTGTCCAGACCTCGAGGGCTAATTCTGTTTCCGATGATAAAAACCCATCTGTTTCCACCGAAAAACATTTCAGGGGATCACTTGCAACAGTTTGCCATCATTTTTGAGTGAATTGCAGAACGTCAGATTTTTAGCAGAAATTGTGACCGCGCGGCTTAGGGATTTTTTCAAAAAAAGTTGTCCAGACCTCGAGGGCTAATTCTGTTTCCGATGATAAAAACCCATCTGTTTCCACCGAAAAACATTTCAGGGGATCACTTGCAACACTTTGCCAACATTTTTGAGTGAATTGCAGAACGTCAGATTTTTAGCAGAAATTGTGACCGCGCAGCTTAGGGATTTTTTCAAAAAAAGTTGTCCAGACCTCGAGGGCTAATTCTGTTTCCGATGATAAAAACCCATCTGTTTCCACCGAAAAACATTTCAGGGGATCACTTGCAACAGTTTGCCAACATTTTTGAGTGAATTGCAGAACGTCAGATTTTTAGCAGAAATTGTGACCGCGCGGCTTAGGGATTTTGTCAAAAAAAGTTGTTCAGACGTCGAGGGCTAATTCTGTTTCCGATGATAAAAACCCATCTGTTTCCACCGAAAAACCTTTCAGGGGATCGTTTGCAACAGTTTGGCACCATTTTTGAGTGAATTGCAGAACGTCAGATTTTTAGCAGAAATTGTGACCGCGCGGCTTAGGGATTTTTTCAAAAAAAGTTGTTCAGACGTCGAGGGCTAATTCTGTTTCCGATGATAAAAACCCATCTGTTTCCACCGAAAAACCTTCCAGGGGATCACTTGCAACGGTTTGCCAACATTTTTGAGTGAATTGCAGAACGTCAGATTTTTAGCAGAAATTGTGACCGCGCGGCTTAGGGATTTTTTCAAAAAAAGTTGTTCAGACGTCGAGGGCTAATTCTGTTTCCGATGATAAAAACCCATCTGTTTCCACCGAAAAACATTTCAGGGGATCACTTGCAACAGTTTGCCAACATTTTTGTGTGAATTGCAGAACGTCAGATTTTTAGCAGAAATTATGACCGCGCGGCTTAGGGATTTTTTCAAAAAAAGTTGTCCAGACCTCGAGGGCTAATTCTGTTTCCGATGATAAAAACCCATCTGTTTCCACCGAAAAACATTTCAGGGGATCACTTGCAACAGTTTGCCATCATTTTTGAGTGAATTGCAGAACGTCAGATTTTTAGCAGAAATTGTGACCGCGCGGCTTAGGGATTTTTTTCAAAAAAAGTTGTCCAGACCTCGAGGGCTAATTCTGTTTCCGATGATAAAAACCCATCTGTTTCCACCGAAAAACATTTCAGGGGATCACTTGCAACAGTTTGCCAACATTTTTGAGTGAATTGCAGAACGTCAGATTTTTAGCAGAAATTGTGACCGCGCGGCTTAGGGATTTTGTCAAAAAAAGTTGTTCAGACGTCGAGGGCTAATTCTGTTTCCGATGATAAAAACCCATCTGTTTCCACCGAAAAACCTTTCAGGGGATCGTTTGCAACAGTTTGGCACCATTTTTGAGTGAATTGCAGAACGTCAGATTTTAGCAGAAATTGTGACCGCGCGGCTTAGGGATTTTCTCAAAAAAAATTGTTCAGACGTAGAGGGCTAATTCTGTTTCCGATGATAAAAACCCATCTGTTTCCACCGAAAAACATTTCAGGGGATCACTTGCAACGGTTTGCCAACATTTTTGAGTGAATTGCAGAACGTCAGATTTTTAGCAGAAATTGTGACCGCGCGGCTTAGGGATTTTTTCAAAAAAAGTTGTCCAGACGTTGAGGACTAATTCTGTTTCCGATGATAAAAACCCATCTGTTTCCACCGAAAAACATTTCAGGGGATCACTTGCAACAGTTTGCCAACATTTTTGAGTGAATTGCAGAACGTCAGATTTTTAGCAGATATTGTGACCGCGCGGCTTAGGGATTTTTTCAAAAAAAGTTGTCCAGACCTCGAGGGCTAATTCTGTTACCAATGATAAAAACCCATCTGTTTCCACAGAAAAACCTTTCAGGGGATCATTTGCAACAGTTTGGGACCATTTTTGAGTGAAGTGCAGAACGTCAGATTTTTAGCAGAAATTGTGAGCGCGCGGTTTAGGGATTTTTTCAAAAAAAGTTGTCCAGACCTCGAGGGCTAATTCTCTTTCTGATGATAAAAACCCATCTGTTTCCACCGAAAAACATTTCAGGGGATCACTTGCAACAGTTTGCCAACATTTTTGAGTGAATTGCAGAACGTCAGATTTTTAGCAGAAATTGTGACCGCGCGGCTTAGGGATTTTGTCAAAAAAAGTTGTTCAGACGTCGAGGGCTAATTCTGTTTCCGATGATAAAAACCCATCTGTTTCCACCGAAAAACCTTTCAGGGGATCGTTTGCAACAGTTTGGCACCATTTTTGAGTGAATTGCAGAACGTCAGATTTTTAGCAGAAATTGTGACCGCGCGGCTTAGGGATTTTTTCATAAAAAGTTGTCCAGACCTCGAGGGCTAATTCTGTTTCCGATGATAAAAACCCATCTGTTTCCACCGAAAAACATTTCAGGGGATCACTTGCAACAGTTTGCCAACATTTTTGAGTGAATTGCAGAACGTCAGATTTTTAGCAGAAATTGTGACCGCGCGGCTTAGGGATTTTTTCAAAAAAGTTGTCCAGACCTCGAGGGCTAATTCTGTTTCCGATGATAAAAACCCATCTGTTTCCACCGAAAAACATTTCAGGGGATCACTTGCAACAGTTTGCCAACATTTTTGAGTGAATTGCAGAACGTCAGATTTTTAGCAGAAATTGTGACCGCGCGGCTTAGGGATTTTGTCAAAAAAAGTTGTTCAGACGTCAAGGGCTAATTCTGTTTCCGATGATAAAAACCCATCTGTTTCCACCGAAAAACCTTTCAGGGGATCGTTTGCAACAGTTTGGCACCATTTTTGAGTGAATTGCAGAACGTCAGATTTTTAGCAGAAATTGTGACCGCGCGGCTTAGGGATTTTTTCAAAAAAAGTTGTCCAGACCTCGAGGACTAATTCTGTTTCCGATGATAAAAACCCATCTGTTTCCACGGAAAAACATTTCAGGGGATCACTTGCAACGGTTTGCCAACATTTTTGAGTGAATTGCAGAACGTCAGATTTTTAGCAGAAATTGTGACCGCGCGGCTTAGGGATTTTTTCAAAAAAAGTTGTTCAGACGTCGAGGGCTAATTCTGTTTCCGATTTTAAAAACCCATCTGTTTCCACCGAAAAACGTTTCAGGGGATCACTTGCAACACTTTGCCAACATTTTTGAGTGAATTGCAGAACGTCAGATTTTTAGCAGAAATTGTGACCGCGCGGCTTAGGGATTTTTTCAAAAAAAGTTGTCCAGACCTCGAGGACTAATTCTGTTTCCAATGATAAAAACCCATCTGTTTCCACGGAAAAACATTTCAGGGGATCACTTGCAACAGTTTGCCAACATTTTTGAGTGAATTGCAGAACGTCAGATTTTTAGCAGAAATTGTGACCGCGCGGCTTAGGGATTTTTTCAAAAAAAGTTGTCCAGACCTCGAGGGCTAATTCTGTTTCCGATGATAAAAACCCATCTGTTTCCACAGAAAAACCTTTCAGGGGATCACTTGCAACAGTTTGCCAACATTTTTGAGTGAATTGCAGAACGTCAGATTTTTAGCAGAAATTGTGACCGCGCGGCTTAGGGATTTTTTCAAAAAAAGTTGTTCAGACGTCGAGGGCTAATTCTGTTTCCGATGATAAAAACCCATCTGTTTCCACCGAAAAACACTTCAGGGGATCACTTGCAACAGTTTGCCAACATTTTTGAGTGAATTGCAGAACGTCAGATTTTTAGCAGAAATTGTGACCACGTGGCTTAGGGATTTTTTCAAAAAAAGTTGTTCAGACGTCGAGGGCTAATTCTGTTTCCGATGATAAAAACCCATCTGTTTCCACCGAAAAACCTTTCAGGGGATCGTTTGCAACAGTTTGGCACCATTTTTGAGTGAATTGCAGAACGTCAGATTTTTAGCAGGAATTGTGACCGCGCGGCTTAGGGATTTTTTCAAAAAAAGTTGTTCAGACGTCGAGGGCTAATTCTGTTTCCGATGATAAAAACCCATCTGTTTCCACCGAAAAACATTTCAGGGGATCACTTGCAACAGTTTGCCAACATTTTTGTGTGAATTGCAGAACGTCAGATTTTTAGCAGAAATTATGACCGCGCGGCTTAGGGATTTTTTCAAAAAAAGTTGTCCAGACCTCGAGGGCTAATTTTGTTTCCGATGATAAAAACCCATCTGTTTCCACCGAAAAACATTTCAGGGGATCACTTGCAACACTTTGCCAACATTTTTGAGTGAATTGCAGAACGTCAGATTTTTAGCAGAAATTGTGACCGCGCGGCTTAGGGATTTTTTCAAAAAAAGTTGTCCAGACCTCGAGGGCTAATTCTGTTTCCGATGATAAAAACCCATCTGTTTCCACCGAAAAACATTTCAGGGGATCACTTGCAACAGTTTGCCAACATTTTTGAGTGAATTGCAGAACGTCAGATTTTTAGCAGAAATTGTGACCGCGCGGCTTAGGGATTTTGTCAAAAAAAGTTGTTCAGACGTCGAGGGCTAATTCTGTTTCCGATGATAAAAACCCATCTGTTTCCACCGAAAAACTTTTCAGGGGATCGTTTGTAACAGTTTGGCACCATTTTTGAGTGAATTGCAGAACGTCAGATTTTTAGCAGAAATTGTGACCGCGCGGCTTAGGGATTTTTTCAAAAAAATTTGTTCAGACGTAGAGGGCTAATTCTGTTTCCGATGATAAAAACCCATCTGTTTCCACCGAAAAACATTTCAGGGGATCACTTGCAACGGTTTGCCAACATTTTTGAGTGAATTGCAGAACGTCAGATTTTTAGCAGAAATTGTGACCGCGCGGCTTAGGGATTTTTTCAAAAAAAGTTGTTCAGACGTCGAGGGCTAATTCTGTTTCCGATTATAAAAACCCATCTGTTTCCACCGAAAAACGTTTCAGGGGATCACTTGCAACACTTTGCCAACATTTTTGAGTGAATTGCAGAACGTCAGATTTTTAGCAGAAATTGTGACCGCGCGGCTTAGGGATTTTTTCAAAAAAAGTTGTCCAGACCTCGAGGGCTAATTCTGTTTCCGATGATAAAAACCCATCTGTTTCCACCGAAAAACATTTCAGGGGATCACTTGCAACAGTTTGCCAACATTTTTGAGTGAATTGCAGAACGTCAGATTTTTAGCAGAAATTGTGACCGCGCGGCTTAGGGATTTTTTCAAAAAAAGTTGTCCAGACCTCGAGGGCTAATTCTGTTTCCGATGATAAAAACCCATCTGTTTCCACCGAAAAACATTTCAGGGGATCACTTGCAACAGTTTGCCAACATTTTTGAGTGAATTGCAGAACGTCAGATTTTTAGCAGAAATTGTGACCGCGCGGCTTAAGGATTTTTTCCAAAAAAGTTGTTCAGACGTCGAGGGCTAATTCTGTTTCCGATGATAAAAACCCATCTGTTTCCACCGAAAAACATTTCAGGGGATCACTTGCAACAGTTTGCCAACATTTTTGAGTGAATTGCAGAACGTCAGATTTTTAGCAGAAATTGTGACCGCGCGGCTTAGGGATTTTTTCAAAAAAAGTTGTCCAGACCTCGAGGGCTAATTCTGTTTCCGATGATAAAAACCCATCTGTTTCCACCGAAAAACATTTCAGGGGATCACTTGCAACAGTTTGCCAATATTTTTGAGTGAATTGCAGAACGTCAGATTTTTAGCAGAAATTATGACCGCGCAGCTTAGGGATTTTTTCAAAAAAAGTTGTCCAGACCTCGAGGGCTAATTCTGTTTCCGATGATAAAAACCCATCTGTTTCCACCGAAAAACATTTCAGGGGATCACTTGCAACACTTTGCCAACATTTTTGAGTGAATTGCAGAACGTCAGATTTTTAGCAGAAATTGTGACCGCGCAGCTTAGGGATTTTTTCAAAAAAAGTTGTCCAGACCTCGAGGGCTAATTCTGTTTCCGATGATAAAAACCCATCTGTTTCCACCGAAAAACATTTCAGGGGATCACTTGCAACAGTTTGCCAACATTTTTGAGTGAATTGCAGAACGTCAGATTTTTAGCAGAAATTGTGACCGCGCGGCTTAGGGATTTTGTCAAAAAAAGTTGTTCAGACGTCGAGGGCTAATTCTGTTTCCGATGATAAAAACCCATCTGTTTCCACCGAAAAACCTTTCAGGGGATCGTTTGCAACAGTTTGGCACCATTTTTGAGTGAATTGCAGAACGTCAGATTTTTAGCAGAAATTGTGACCGCGCGGCTTAGGGATTTTTTCAAAAAAAGTTGTTCAGACGTCGAGGGCTAATTCTGTTTCCGATGATAAAAACCCATCTGTTTCCACCGAAAAACCTTCCAGGGGATCACTTGCAACGGTTTGCCAACATTTTTGAGTGAATTGCAGAACGTCAGATTTTTAGCAGAAATTGTGACCGCGCGGCTTAGGGATTTTTTCAAAAAAAGTTGTTCAGACGTCGAGGGCTAATTCTGTTTCCGATGATAAAAACCCATCTGTTTCCACCGAAAAACATTTCAGGGGATCACTTGCAACAGTTTGCCAACATTTTTGTGTGAATTGCAGAACGTCAGATTTTTAGCAGAAATTATGACCGCGCGGCTTAGGGATTTTTTCAAAAAAAGTTGTCCAGACCTCGAGGGCTAATTCTGTTTCCGATGATAAAAACCCATCTGTTTCCACCGAAAAACATTTCAGGGGATCACTTGCAACAGTTTGCCATCATTTTTGAGTGAATTGCAGAACGTCAGATTTTTAGCAGAAATTGTGACCGCGCGGCTTAGGGATTTTTTCAAAAAAAGTTGTCCAGACCTCGAGGGCTAATTCTGTTTCCGATGATAAAAACCCATCTGTTTCCACCGAAAAACATTTCAGGGGATCACTTGCAACACTTTGCCAACATTTTTGAGTGAATTGCAGAACGTCAGATTTTTAGCAGAAATTGTGACCGCGCAGCTTAGGGATTTTTTCAAAAAAAGTTGTCCAGACCTCGAGGGCTAATTCTGTTTCCGATGATAAAAACCCATCTGTTTCCACCGAAAAACATTTCAGGGGATCACTTGCAACAGTTTGCCAACATTTTTGAGTGAATTGCAGAACGTCAGATTTTTAGCAGAAATTGTGACCGCGCGGCTTAGGGATTTTGTCAAAAAAAGTTGTTCAGACGTCGAGGGCTAATTCTGTTTCCGATGATAAAAACCCATCTGTTTCCACCGAAAAACCTTTCAGGGGATCGTTTGCAACAGTTTGGCACCATTTTTGAGTGAATTGCAGAACGTCAGATTTTTAGCAGAAATTGTGACCGCGCGGCTTAGGGATTTTTTCAAAAAAAGTTGTTCAGACGTCGAGGGCTAATTCTGTTTCCGATGATAAAAACCCATCTGTTTCCACCGAAAAACCTTCCAGGGGATCACTTGCAACGGTTTGCCAACATTTTTGAGTGAATTGCAGAACGTCAGATTTTTAGCAGAAATTGTGACCGCGCGGCTTAGGGATTTTTTCAAAAAAAGTTGTTCAGACGTCGAGGGCTAATTCTGTTTCCGATGATAAAAACCCATCTGTTTCCACCGAAAAACATTTCAGGGGATCACTTGCAACAGTTTGCCAACATTTTTGTGTGAATTGCAGAACGTCAGATTTTTAGCAGAAATTATGACCGCGCGGCTTAGGGATTTTTTCAAAAAAAGTTGTCCAGACCTCGAGGGCTAATTCTGTTTCCGATGATAAAAACCCATCTGTTTCCACCGAAAAACATTTCAGGGGATCACTTGCAACAGTTTGCCATCATTTTTGAGTGAATTGCAGAACGTCAGATTTTTAGCAGAAATTGTGACCGCGCGGCTTAGGGATTTTTTCAAAAAAAGTTGTCCAGACCTCGAGGGCTAATTCTGTTTCCGATGATAAAAACCCATCTGTTTCCACCGAAAAACATTTCAGGGGATCACTTGCAACAGTTTGCCAACATTTTTGAGTGAATTGCAGAACGTCAGATTTTTAGCAGAAATTGTGACCGCGCGGCTTAGGGATTTTGTCAAAAAAAGTTGTTCAGACGTCGAGGGCTAATTCTGTTTCCGATGATAAAAACCCATCTGTTTCCACCGAAAAACCTTTCAGGGGATCGTTTGCAACAGTTTGGCACCATTTTTGAGTGAATTGCAGAACGTCAGATTTTTAGCAGAAATTGTGACCGCGCGGCTTAGGGATTTTCTCAAAAAAAATTGTTCAGACGTAGAGGGCTAATTCTGTTTCCGATGATAAAAACCCATCTGTTTCCACCGAAAAACATTTCAGGGGATCACTTGCAACGGTTTGCCAACATTTTTGAGTGAATTGCAGAACGTCAGATTTTTAGCAGAAATTGTGACCGCGCGGCTTAGGGATTTTTTCAAAAAAAGTTGTCCAGACGTTGAGGACTAATTCTGTTTCCGATGATAAAAACCCATCTGTTTCCACCGAAAAACATTTCAGGGGATCACTTGCAACAGTTTGCCAACATTTTTGAGTGAATTGCAGAACGTCAGATTTTTAGCAGATATTGTGACCGCGCGGCTTAGGGATTTTTTCAAAAAAAGTTGTCCAGACCTCGAGGGCTAATTCTGTTACCAATGATAAAAACCCATCTGTTTCCACAGAAAAACCTTTCAGGGGATCATTTGCAACAGTTTGGGACCATTTTTGAGTGAAGTGCAGAACGTCAGATTTTTAGCAGAAATTGTGAGCGCGCGGTTTAGGGATTTTTTCAAAAAAAGTTGTCCAGACCTCGAGGGCTAATTCTCTTTCTGATGATAAAAACCCATCTGTTTCCACCGAAAAACATTTCAGGGGATCACTTGCAACAGTTTGCCAACATTTTTGAGTGAATTGCAGAACGTCAGATTTTTAGCAGAAATTGTGACCGCGCGGCTTAGGGATTTTGTCAAAAAAAGTTGTTCAGACGTCGAGGGCTAATTCTGTTTCCGATGATAAAAACCCATCTGTTTCCACCGAAAAACCTTTCAGGGGATCGTTTGCAACAGTTTGGCACCATTTTTGAGTGAATTGCAGAACGTCAGATTTTTAGCAGAAATTGTGACCGCGCGGCTTAGGGATTTTTTCATAAAAAGTTGTCCAGACCTCGAGGGCTAATTCTGTTTCCGATGATAAAAACCCATCTGTTTCCACCGAAAAACATTTCAGGGGATCACTTGCAACAGTTTGCCAACATTTTTGAGTGAATTGCAGAACGTCAGATTTTTAGCAGAAATTGTGACCGCGCGGCTTAGGGATTTTTTCAAAAAAAGTTGTCCAGACCTCGAGGGCTAATTCTGTTTCCGATGATAAAAACCCATCTGTTTCCACCGAAAAACCTTTCAGGGGATCGTTTGCAACAGTTTGGCACCATTTTTGAGTGAATTGCAGAACGTCAGATTTTTAGCAGAAATTGTGACCGCGCGGCTTAGGGATTTTCTCAAAAAAAATTGTTCAGACGTAGAGGGCTAATTCTGTTTCCGATGATAAAAACCCATCTGTTTCCACCGAAAAACATTTCAGGGGATCACTTGCAACGGTTTGCCAACATTTTTGAGTGAATTGCAGAACGTCAGATTTTTAGCAGAAATTGTGACCGCGCGGCTTAGGGATTTTTTCAAAAAAAGTTGTCCAGACGTTGAGGACTAATTCTGTTTCCGATGATAAAAACCCATCTGTTTCCACCGAAAAACATTTCAGGGGATCACTTGCAACAGTTTGCCAACATTTTTGAGTGAATTGCAGAACGTCAGATTTTTAGCAGATATTGTGACCGCGCGGCTTAGGGATTTTTTCAAAAAAAGTTGTCCAGACCTCGAGGGCTAATTCTGTTACCAATGATAAAAACCCATCTGTTTCCACAGAAAAACCTTTCAGGGGATCATTTGCAACAGTTTGGGACCATTTTTGAGTGAAGTGCAGAACGTCAGATTTTTAGCAGAAATTGTGAGCGCGCGGTTTAGGGATTTTTTCAAAAAAAGTTGTCCAGACCTCGAGGGCTAATTCTCTTTCTGATGATAAAAACCCATCTGTTTCCACCGAAAAACATTTCAGGGGATCACTTGCAACAGTTTGCCAACATTTTTGAGTGAATTGCAGAACGTCAGATTTTTAGCAGAAATTGTGACCGCGCGGCTTAGGGATTTTGTCAAAAAAAGTTGTTCAGACGTCGAGGGCTAATTCTGTTTCCGATGATAAAAACCCATCTGTTTCCACCGAAAAACCTTTCAGGGGATCGTTTGCAACAGTTTGGCACCATTTTTGAGTGAATTGCAGAACGTCAGATTTTTAGCAGAAATTGTGACCGCGCGGCTTAGGGATTTTTTCATAAAAAGTTGTCCAGACCTCGAGGGCTAATTCTGTTTCCGATGATAAAAACCCATCTGTTTCCACCGAAAAACATTTCAGGGGATCACTTGCAACAGTTTGCCAACATTTTTGAGTGAATTGCAGAACGTCAGATTTTTAGCAGAAATTGTGACCGCGCGGCTTAGGGATTTTTTCAAAAAAAGTTGTCCAGACCTCGAGGGCTAATTCTGTTTCCGATGATAAAAACCCATCTGTTTCCACCGAAAAACATTTCAGGGGATCACTTGCAACAGTTTGCCAACATTTTTGAGTGAATTGCAGAACGTCAGATTTTTAGCAGAAATTGTGACCGCGCGGCTTAGGGATTTTGTCAAAAAAAGTTGTTCAGACGTCAAGGGCTAATTCTGTTTCCGATGATAAAAACCCATCTGTTTCCACCGAAAAACCTTTCAGGGGATCGTTTGCAACAGTTTGGCACCATTTTTGAGTGAATTGCAGAACGTCAGATTTTTAGCAGAAATTGTGACCGCGCGGCTTAGGGATTTTTTCAAAAAAAGTTGTCCAGACCTCGAGGACTAATTCTGTTTCCGATGATAAAAACCCATCTGTTTCCACGGAAAAACATTTCAGGGGATCACTTGCAACGGTTTGCCAACATTTTTGAGTGAATTGCAGAACGTCAGATTTTTAGCAGAAATTGTGACCGCGCGGCTTAGGGATTTTTTCAAAAAAAGTTGTTCAGACGTCGAGGGCTAATTCTGTTTCCGATTTTAAAAACCCATCTGTTTCCACCGAAAAACGTTTCAGGGGATCACTTGCAACACTTTGCCAACATTTTTGAGTGAATTGCAGAACGTCAGATTTTTAGCAGAAATTGTGACCGCGCGGCTTAGGGATTTTTTCAAAAAAAGTTGTCCAGACCTCGAGGACTAATTCTGTTTCCAATGATAAAAACCCATCTGTTTCCACGGAAAAACATTTCAGGGGATCACTTGCAACAGTTTGCCAACATTTTTGAGTGAATTGCAGAACGTCAGATTTTTAGCAGAAATTGTGACCGCGCGGCTTAGGGATTTTTTCAAAAAAAGTTGTCCAGACCTCGAGGGCTAATTCTGTTTCCGATGATAAAAACCCATCTGTTTCCACAGAAAAACCTTTCAGGGGATCACTTGCAACAGTTTGCCAACATTTTTGAGTGAATTGCAGAACGTCAGATTTTTAGCAGAAATTGTGACCGCGCGGCTTAGGGATTTTTTCAAAAAAAGTTGTTCAGACGTCGAGGGCTAATTCTGTTTCCGATGATAAAAACCCATCTGTTTCCACCGAAAAACACTTCAGGGGATCACTTGCAACAGTTTGCCAACATTTTTGAGTGAATTGCAGAACGTCAGATTTTTAGCAGAAATTGTGACCACGTGGCTTAGGGATTTTTTCAAAAAAAGTTGTTCAGACGTCGAGGGCTAATTCTGTTTCCGATGATAAAAACCCATCTGTTTCCACCGAAAAACATTTCAGGGGATCACTTGCAACAGTTTGCCAACATTTTTGAGTGAATTGCAGAACGTCAGATTTTTAGCAGAAATTGTGACCGCGCGGCTTAGGGATTTTTTCAAAAAAAGTTGTTCAGACGTCGAGGGCTAATTCTGTTTCCGATGATAAAAACCCATCTGTTTCCACCGAAAAACATTTCAGGGGATCACTTGCAACAGTTTGCCAACATTTTTGTGTGAATTGCAGAACGTCAGATTTTTAGCAGAAATTATGACCGCGCGGCTTAGGGATTTTTTCAAAAAAAGTTGTCCAGACCTCGAGGGCTAATTCTGTTTCCGATGATAAAAACCCATCTGTTTCCACCGAAAAACATTTCAGGGGATCACTTGCAACAGTTTGCCATCATTTTTGAGTGAATTGCAGAACGTCAGATTTTTAGCAGAAATTGTGACCGCGCGGCTTAGGGATTTTTTCAAAAAAAGTTGTCCAGACCTCGAGGGCTAATTCTGTTTCCGATGATAAAAACCCATCTGTTTCCACCGAAAAACATTTCAGGGGATCACTTGCAACAGTTTGCCAACATTTTTGAGTGAATTGCAGAACGTCAGATTTTTAGCAGAAATTGTGACCGCGCGGCTTAGGGATTTTGTCAAAAAAAGTTGTTCAGACGTCGAGGGCTAATTCTGTTTCCGATGATAAAAACCCATCTGTTTCCACCGAAAAACCTTTCAGGGGATCGTTTGCAACAGTTTGGCACCATTTTTGAGTGAATTGCAGAACGTCAGATTTTTAGCAGAAATTGTGACCGCGCGGCTTAGGGATTTTCTCAAAAAAAATTGTTCAGACGTAGAGGGCTAATTCTGTTTCCGATGATAAAAACCCATCTGTTTCCACCGAAAAACATTTCAGGGGATCACTTGCAACGGTTTGCCAACATTTTTGAGTGAATTGCAGAACGTCAGATTTTTAGCAGAAATTGTGACCGCGCGGCTTAGGGATTTTTTCAAAAAAAGTTGTCCAGACGTCGAGGACTAATTCTGTTTCCGATGATAAAAACCCATCTGTTTCCACCGAAAAACATTTCAGGGGATCACTTGCAACAGTTTGCCAACATTTTTGAGTGAATTGCAGAACGTCAGATTTTTAGCAGAAATTGTGACCGCGCGGCTTAGGGATTTTTTCATAAAAAGTTGTCCAGACCTCGAGGGCTAATTCTGTTTCCGATGATAAAAACCCATCTGTTTCCACCGAAAAACATTTCAGGGGATCACTTGCAACAGTTTGCCAACATTTTTGAGTGAATTGCAGAACGTCAGATTTTTAGCAGAAATTGTGACCGCGCGGCTTAGGGATTTTTTCAAAAAAAGTTGTCCAGACCTCGAGGGCTAATTCTGTTTCCGATGATAAAAACCCATCTGTTTCCACCGAAAAACATTTCAGGGGATCACTTGCAACAGTTTGCCAACATTTTTGAGTGAATTGCAGAACGTCAGATTTTTAGCAGAAATTGTGACCGCGCGGCTTAGGGATTTTGTCAAAAAAAGTTGTTCAGACGTCAAGGGCTAATTCTGTTTCCGATGATAAAAACCCATCTGTTTCCACCGAAAAACCTTTCAGGGGATCGTTTGCAACAGTTTGGCACAATTTTTGAGTGAATTGCAGAACGTCAGATTTTTAGCAGAAATTGTGACCGCGCGGCTTAGGGATTTTTTCAAAAAAAGTTGTCCAGACCTCGAGGACTAATTCTGTTTCCGATGATAAAAACCCATCTGTTTCCACGGAAAAACATTTCAGGGGATCACTTGCAACGGTTTGCCAACATTTTTGAGTGAATTGCAGAACGTCAGATTTTTAGCAGAAATTGTGACCGCGCGGCTTAGGGATTTTTTCAAAAAAAGTTGTTCAGACGTCGAGGGCTAATTCTGTTTCCGATTATAAAAACCCATCTGTTTCCACCGAAAAACGTTTCAGGGGATCACTTGCAACACGTTGCCAACATTTTTGAGTGAATTGCAGAACGTCAGATTTTTAGCAGAAATTGTGACCGCGCGGCTTAGGGATTTTTTCAAAAAAAGTTGTTCAGACGTCGAGGGCTAATTCTGTTTCCGATGATAAAAACCCATCTGTTTCCACCGAAAAACACTTCAGGGGATCACTTGCAACAGTTTGCCAACATTTTTGAGTGAATTGCAGAACGTCAGATTTTTAGCAGAAATTGTGACCACGCGGCTTAGGGATTTTTTCA
Organism: Podarcis bocagei; assembly: GCF_964188305.1. Classification (NCBI taxonomy): domain Eukaryota; kingdom Metazoa; phylum Chordata; class Lepidosauria; order Squamata; family Lacertidae; genus Podarcis; species Podarcis bocagei. The sequence goes on from NW_027670202.1 coordinate 62,869, forward strand.
AAAAAAGTTGTTCAGACGTCGAGGGCTAATTCTGTTTCCGATGATAAAAACCCATCTGTTTCCACCGAAAAACATTTCAGGGGATCACTTGCAACAGTTTGCCAACATTTTTGAGTGAATTGCAGAACGTCAGATTTTTAGCAGAAATTGTGACCGCGCGGCTTAGGGATTTTTTCATAAAAAGTTGTCCAGACCTCGAGGGCTAATTCTGTTTCCGATGATAAAAACCCATCTGTTTCCACCGAAAAACATTTCAGGGGATCACTTGCAACAGTTTGCCAACATTTTTGAGTGAATTGCAGAACGTCAGATTTTTAGCAGAAATTGTGACCGCGCGGCTTAGGGATTTTTTCAAAAAAAGTTGTCCAGACCTCGAGGGCTAATTCTGTTTCCGATGATAAAAACCCATCTGTTTCCACCGAAAAACATTTCAGGGGATCACTTGCAACAGTTTGCCAACATTTTTGAGTGAATTGCAGAACGTCAGATTTTTAGCAGAAATTGTGACCGCGCGGCTTAGGGATTTTGTCAAAAAAAGTTGTTCAGACGTCAAGGGCTAATTCTGTTTCCGATGATAAAAACCCATCTGTTTCCACCGAAAAACCTTTCAGGGGATCGTTTGCAACAGTTTGGCACAATTTTTGAGTGAATTGCAGAACGTCAGATTTTTAGCAGAAATTGTGACCGCGCGGCTTAGGGATTTTTTCAAAAAAAGTTGTCCAGACCTCGAGGACTAATTCTGTTTCCGATGATAAAAACCCATCTGTTTCCACGGAAAAACATTTCAGGGGATCACTTGCAACGGTTTGCCAACATTTTTGAGTGAATTGCAGAACGTCAGATTTTTAGCAGAAATTGTGACCGCGCGGCTTAGGGATTTTTTCAAAAAAAGTTGTTCAGACGTCGAGGGCTAATTCTGTTTCCGATTATAAAAACCCATCTGTTTCCACCGAAAAACGTTTCAGGGGATCACTTGCAACACGTTGCCAACATTTTTGAGTGAATTGCAGAACGTCAGATTTTTAGCAGAAATTGTGACCGCGCGGCTTAGGGATTTTTTCAAAAAAAGTTGTTCAGACGTCGAGGGCTAATTCTGTTTCCGATGATAAAAACCCATCTGTTTCCACCGAAAAACACTTCAGGGGATCACTTGCAACAGTTTGCCAACATTTTTGAGTGAATTGCAGAACGTCAGATTTTTAGCAGAAATTGTGACCACGCGGCTTAGGGATTTTTTCAAAAAAAGTTGTTCAGACGTCGAGGGCTAATTCTGTTTCCGATGATAAAAACCCATCTGTTTCCACCGAAAAACATTTCAGGGGATCACTTGCAACAGTTTGCCAACATTTTTGAGTGAATTGCAGAACGTCAGATTTTTAGCAGAAATTGTGACCGCGCGGCTTAGGGATTTTTTCAAAAAAAGTTGTTCAGACGTCGAGGGCTAATTCTGTTTCCAATGATAAAAACCCATCTGTTTCCACCGAAAAACCTTTCAGGGGATCGTTTGCAACAGTTTGGCACCATTTTTGAGTGAATTGCAGAACGTCAGATTTTTAGCAGAAATTGTGACCGCGCGGCTTAGGGATTTTCTCAAAAAAAGTTGTTCAGACGTCGAGGGCTAATTCTGTTTCCGATGATAAAAACCCATCTGTTTCCACCGAAAAACCTTTCAGGGGATCACTTGCAACGGTTTGCCAACATTTTTGAGTGAATTGCAGAACGTCAGATTTTTAGCAGAAATTGTGACCGCGCGGCTTAGGGATTTTTTCAAAAAAAGTTGTTCAGAAGTCGAGGGCTAATTCTGTTTCCGATGATAAAAACCCATCTGTTTCCACCGAAAAACATTTCAGGGGATCACTTGCAACAGTTTGCCAACATTTTTGAGTGAATTGCAGAACGTCAGATTTTTAGCATAAATTGTGACCGCACGGCTTAGGGATTTTTTCAAAAAAAGTTGTCCAGACCTCGAGGGCTAATTCTGTTTCCGATGATAAAAACCCATCTGTTTCCACCGAAAAACATTTCAGGGGATCACTTGCCACACTTTGCCAACATTTTTGAGTGAATTGCAGAACGTCAGATTTTTAGCAGAAATTGTGACCGCGCGGCTTAGGGATTTTTTCAAAAAAAGTTGTCCAGACCTCGAGGGCTAATTCTGTTTCCGATGATAAAAACCCATCTGTTTCCACCGAAAAACATTTCAGGGGATCACTTGCAACAGTTTGCCAACATTTTTGAGTGAATTGCAGAACGTCAGATTTTTAGCAGAAATTGTGACCGCGCGGCTTAGGGATTTTTTCAAAAAAAGTTGTCCAGACCTCGAGGACAAATTCTGTTTCCGATGATAAAAACCCATCTGTTTCCACCGAAAAACATTTCAGGGGATCACTTGCAACAGTTTGCCAATATTTTTGAGTGAATTGCAGAACGTCAGATTTTTAGCAGATATTGTGACCGCGCGGCTTAGGAATTTTTTCAAAAAAAGTTGTCCAGACCTCGAGGGCTAATTCTGTTACCAATGATAAAAACCCATCTGTTTCCACAGAAAAACCTTTCAGGGGATCATTTGCAACAGTTTGGGACCATTTTTGAGTGAACTGCAGAACGTCAGATTTTTAGCAGAAATTGTGACCGCGCGGTTTAGGGATTTTTTCAAAAAAAGTTGTTCAGACGTCGAGGGCTAATTCTGTTTCTGATGATAAAAACCCATCTGTTTCCACCGAAAAACCTTTCAGGGGATCGTTTGCAACAGTTTGGCACCATTTTTGAGTGAATTGCAGAACGTCAGATTTTTAGCAGAAATTGTGACCGCGCGGCTTAGGGATTTTTTCAAAAAAATTTGTTCAGACGTCGAGGGCTAATTTTGTTTCCGATGATAAAAACCCATCTGTTTCCACCGAAAAACCTTTCAGGGGATCGTTTGCAACAGTTTGGCATCATTTTTGAGTGAATTGCAGAACGTCAGATTTTTAGCAGAAATTGTGACCGCGTGGCTTAAAGATTTTTTCAAAAAAAGTTGTTCAGACGTAGAGGGCTAATTCTGTTTCCGATGATAAAAACCCATCTGTTTCCACCGAAAAACATTTCAGGGGATCACTTGCAACACTTTGCCAACATTTTTGAGTGAATTGCAGAACGTCAGATTTTTAGCAGAAATTGTGACCGCGCGGCTTAGGGATTTTCTCAAAAAAAGTTGTTCAGACGTCGAGGGCTAATTCTGTTTCCGATGATAAAAACCCATCTGTTTCCACCGAAAAACATTTCAGGGGATCACTTGCAACAGTTTGCCAACATTTTTGTGTGAATTGCAGAACGTCAGATTTTTAGCAGAAATTGTGACCGCGCGGCTTAGGGATTTTGTCAAAAAAAGTTGTTCAGACCTCGAGGGCTAATTCTGTTTCCGATGATAAAAACCCATCTGTTTCCACCGAAAAACATTTCAGGGGATCACTTGCAACAGTTTGCCAACATTTTTGAGTGAATTGCAGAACGTCAGATTTTTAGCAGAAATTGTGACCGCGCGGCTTAGGGATTTTCTCAAAAAAAGTTGTCCAGACCTCGAGGGCTAATTCTGTTTCCGATGATAAAAACCCATCTGTTTCCACCGAAAAACATTTCAGGGGATCACTTGCAACAGTTTGCCAACATTTTTGAGTGAATTGCAGAACGTCAGATTTTTAGCAGAAATTGTGACCGCGCGGCTTAGGGATTTTGTCAAAAAAAGTTGTTGAGACGTCGAGGGCTAATTCTGTTTCCGATGATAAAAACCCATCTGATTCCACCGAAAAATTTTTCAGGGGCTCGTTTGCAACAGTTTGGCACCATTTTTGAGTGAATTGCAGAACGTCAGATTTTTAGCAGAAATTGTGACCGCGCGGCTTAGGGATTTTTTCAAAAAAATTTGTTCAGACGTAGAGGGCTATTTCTGTTTCCGATGATAAAAACCCATCTGTTTCCAGCGAAAAACATTTCAGGGGATCACTTGCAACGGTTTGCCAACATTTTTGTGTGAATTGCAGAACGTCAGATTTTTAGCAGAAATTGTGACCGCGCGGCTTAGGGATTTTTTCAAAAAAAGTTGTCCAGACCTCGAGGGCTAATTCTGTTTCCGATGATAAAAACCCATCTGTTTCCACCGAAAAACATTTCAGGGGATCACTTGCAACAGTTTGCCAACATTTTTGAGTGAATTGCAGAACGTCAGATTTTTAGCAGAAATTGTGACCGCGCGGCTTAGGGATTTTCTCAAAAAAAGTTGTCCAGACCTCGAGGGCTAATTCTGTTTCCGATGATAAAAACCCATCTGTTTCCACCGAAAAACATTTCAGGGGATCACTTGCAACAGTTTGCCAACATTTTTGAGTGAATTGCAGAACGTCAGATTTTTAGCACAAATTGTGACCGCGCGGCTTAGGGATTTTGTCAAAAAAAGTTGTTCAGACGTCGAGGGCTAATTCTGTTTCCGATGATAAAAACCCATCTGTTTCCACCGAAAAACTTTTCAGGGGATCGTTTGCAACAGTTTGGCACCATTTTTGAGTGAATTGCAGAACGCCAGATTTTTAGCAGAAATTGTGACCGCGCGGCTTAGGGATTTTTTCAAAAAAATTTGTTCAGACGTAGAGGGCTAATTCTGTTTCCGATGATAAAAACCCATCTGTTTCCACCGAAAAACATTTCAGGGGATCACTTGCAACGGTTTGCCAACATTTTTGAGTGAATTGCAGAACGTCAGATTTTTAGCAGAAATTGTGACCGCGCGGCTTAGGGATTTTTTCAAAAAAAGTTGTTCAGACGTCGAGGGCTAATTCTGTTTCCGATTATAAAAACCCATCTGTTTCCACCGAAAAACGTTTCAGGGGATCACTTGCAACACTTTGCCAACATTTTTGAGTGAATTGCAGAACGTCAGATTTTTAGCAGAAATTGTGACCGCGCGGCTTAGGGATTTTTTCAAAAAAAGTTGTCCAGACCTCGAGGACTAATTCTGTTTCCGATGATAAAAACCCATCTGTTTCCACCGAAAAACATTTCAGGGGATCACTTGCAACAGTTTGCCAACATTTTTGTGTGAATTGCAGAACGTCAGATTTTTAGCAGAAATTATGACCGCGCGGCTTAGGGATTTTTTCAAAAAAAGTTGTCCAGACCTCGAGGGCTAATTCTGTTTCCGATGATAAAAACCCATCTGTTTCCACCGAAAAACATTTCAGGGGATCACTTGCAACAGTTTGCCAACATTTTTGAGTGAATTGCAGAACGTCAGATTTTTAGCAGAAATTGTGACCGCGCGGCTTAGGGATTTTTTCAAAAAAAGTTGTTCAGACGTCGAGGGCTAATTCTGTTTCCGATGATAAAAACCCATCTGTTTCCACCGAAAAACATTTCAGGGGATCACTTGCAACAGTTTGCCAACATTTTTGTGTGAATTGCAGAACGTCAGATTTTTAGCAGAAATTATGACCGCGCGGCTTAGGGATTTTTTCAAAAAAAGTTGTCCAGACCTCGAGGGCTAATTCTGTTTCCGATGATAAAAACCCATCTGTTTCCACCGAAAAACATTTCAGGGGATCACTTGCAACAGTTTGCCAACATTTTTGAGTGAATTGCAGAACGTCAGATTTTTAGCAGAAATTGTGACCGCGCGGCTTAGGGATTTTTTCAAAAAAAGTTGTCCAGACCTCGAGGGCTAATTCTGTTTCCGATGATAAAAACCCATCTGTTTCCACCGAAAAACATTTCAGGGGATCACTTGCAACAGTTTGCCAATATTTTTGAGTGAATTGCAGAACGTCAGATTTTTAGCAGAAATTGTGACCGCGCGGCTTAGGGATTTTCTCAAAAAAAGTTGTTCAAACGTCGAGGGCTAATTCTGTTTCCGATGATAAAAACCCATCTGTTTCCACCGAAAAACATTTCAGGGGATCACTTGCAACGGTTTGCCAACATTTTTGAGTGAATTGCAGAACGTCAGATTTTTAGCAGAAATTGTGACCGCGCGGCTTAGGGATTTTTTCAAAAAAAGTTGTTCAGACGTAGAGGGCTAATTCTGTTTCCGATGATAAAAACCCATCTGTTTCCACCGAAAAACATTTCAGGGGATCACTTGCAACGGTTTGCCAACATTTTTGAGTGAATTGCAGAACGTCAGATTTTTAGCAGAAATTGTGACCGCGCGGCTTAGGGATTTTTTCAAAAAAAGTTGTTCAGACGTCGAGGGCTAATTCTGTTTCCGATTATAAAAACCCATCTGTTTCCACCGAAAAACGTTTCAGGGGATCACTTGCAACACTTTGCCAACATTTTTGAGTGAATTGCAGAACGTCAGATTTTTAGCAGAAATTGTGACCGCGCGGCTTAGGGATTTTTTCAAAAAAAGTTGTCCAGACCTCGAGGACTAATTCTGTTTCCGATGATAAAAACCCATCTGTTTCCACCGAAAAACATTTCAGGGGATCACTTGCAACAGTTTGCCAACATTTTTGAGTGAATTGCAGAACGTCAGATTTTTAGCAGATATTGTGACGGCACGGCTTAGGGATTTTTTCAAAAAAAGTTGTCCAGACCTCGAGGGCTAATTCTGTTACCAATGATAAAAACCCATCTGTTTCCACAGAAAAACCTTTCAGGGGATCATTTGCAACAGTTTGGGACCATTTTTGAGTGAAGTGCAGAACGTCAGATTTTTAGCAGAAATTGTGACCGCGCGGCTTAGGGATTTTTTCAAAAAAAGTTGTCCAGACCTCGAGGGCTAATTCTGTTTCCGATGATAAAAACCCATCTGTTTCCACCGAAAAACATTTCAGGGGATCACTTGCAACAGTTTGCCAACATTTTTGAGTGAATTGCAGAACGTCAGATTTTTAGCAGAAATTGTGACCGCGCGGATTAGGGATTTTTTCAAAAAAAGTTGTCCAGACCTCGAGGGCTAATTCTGTTTCCGATGATAAAAACCCATCTGTTTCCACCGAAAAACATTTCAGGGGATCACTTGCAACAGTTTGGCACCATTTTTGAGTGAATTGCAGAACGTCAGATTTTTAGCAGAAATTGTGACCGCGCGGCTTAGGGATTTTGTCAAAAAAAGTTGTTCAGACGTCGAGGGCTAATTCTGTTTCCGATGATAAAAACCCATCTGTTTCCACCGAAAAACATTTCAGGGGATCACTTGCAACGGTTTGCCAACATTTTTGAGTGAATTGCAGAACGTCAGATTTTTAGCAGAAATTGTGACCGCGCGGCTTAGGGATTTTTTCAAAAAAAGTTGTTCAGACGTCGAGGGCTAATTCTGTTTCCGATGATAAAAACCCATCTGTTTCCACGGAAAAACATTTCAGCGGATCACTTGCAACAGTTTGCCAACATTTTTGAGTGAATTGCAGAACGTCAGATTTTTAGCAGAAATTGTGACCGCGCGGCTTAGGGATCTTTTCAAAAAAAGTTGTTCAGACGTCGAGGGCTAATTCTGTTTCCGATGATAAAAACCCATCTGTTTACACCGAAAAACATTTCAGGGGATCACTTGCAACGGTTTGCCAACATTTTTGAGTGAATTGCAGAACGTCAGATTTTTAGCAGAAATTGTGACCGCGCGGCTTAGGGATTTTTTCAAAAAAAGTTGTTCAGACGTCGAGGGCTAATTCTGTTTCCGATGATAAAAACCCATCTGTTTCCACCGAAAAACATTTCAGGGGATCACTTGCAACAGTTTGCCAACATTTTTGTGTGAATTGCAGAACGTCAGATTTTTAGCAGAAATTATGACCGCGCGGCTTAGGGATTTTTTCAAAAAAAGTTGTCCAGACCTCGAGGGCTAATTCTGTTTCCGATGATAAAAACCCATCTGTTTCCACCGAAAAACATTTCAGGGGATCACTTGCAACAGTTTGCCAACATTTTTGAGTGAATTGCAGAACGTCAGATTTTTAGCAGAAATTGTGACCGCGCGGCTTAGGGATTTTTTCAAAAAAAGTTGTCCAGACCTCGAGGGCTAATTCTGTTTCCGATGATAAAAACCCATCTGTTTCCACCGAAAAACATTTCAGGGGATCACTTGCAACAGTTTGCCAATATTTTTGAGTGAATTGCAGAACGTCAGATTTTTAGCAGAAATTGTGACCGCGCGGCTTAGGGATTTTCTCAAAAAAAGTTGTTCAAACGTCGAGGGCTAATTCTGTTTCCGATGATAAAAACCCATCTGTTTCCACCGAAAAACATTTCAGGGGATCACTTGCAACGGTTTGCCAACATTTTTGAGTGAATTGCAGAACGTCAGATTTTTAGCAGAAATTGTGACCACGCGGCTTAGGGATTTTTTCAAAAAAAGTTGTTCAGACGTAGAGGGCTAATTCTGTTTCCGATGATAAAAACCCATCTGTTTCCACCGAAAAACATTTCAGGGGATCACTTGCAACGGTTTGCCAACATTTTTGAGTGAATTGCAGAACGTCAGATTTTTAGCAGAAATTGTGACCGCGCGGCTTAGGGATTTTTTCAAAAAAAGTTGTTCAGACGTCGAGGGCTAATTCTGTTTCCGATTATAAAAACCCATCTGTTTCCACCGAAAAACGTTTCAGGGGATCACTTGCAACACTTTGCCAACATTTTTGAGTGAATTGCAGAACGTCAGATTTTTAGCAGAAATTGTGACCGCGCGGCTTAGGGATTTTTTCAAAAAAAGTTGTCCAGACCTCGAGGACTAATTCTGTTTCCGATGATAAAAACCCATCTGTTTCCACCGAAAAACATTTCAGGGGATCACTTGCAACAGTTTGCCAACATTTTTGAGTGAATTGCAGAACGTCAGATTTTTAGCAGATATTGTGACGGCACGGCTTAGGGATTTTTTCAAAAAAAGTTGTCCAGACCTCGAGGGCTAATTCTGTTACCAATGATAAAAACCCATCTGTTTCCACAGAAAAACCTTTCAGGGGATCATTTGCAACAGTTTGGGACCATTTTTGAGTGAAGTGCAGAACGTCAGATTTTTAGCAGAAATTGTGACCGCGCGGCTTAGGGATTTTTTCAAAAAAAGTTGTCCAGACCTCGAGGGCTAATTCTGTTTCCGATGATAAAAACCCATCTGTTTCCACCGAAAAACATTTCAGGGGATCACTTGCAACAGTTTGCCAACATTTTTGAGTGAATTGCAGAACGTCAGATTTTTAGCAGAAATTGTGACCGCGCGGATTAGGGATTTTTTCAAAAAAAGTTGTCCAGACCTCGAGGGCTAATTCTGTTTCCGATGATAAAAACCCATCTGTTTCCACCGAAAAACATTTCAGGGGATCACTTGCAACAGTTTGGCACCATTTTTGAGTGAATTGCAGAACGTCAGATTTTTAGCAGAAATTGTGACCGCGCGGCTTAGGGATTTTGTCAAAAAAAGTTGTTCAGACGTCGAGGGCTAATTCTGTTTCCGATGATAAAAACCCATCTGTTTCCACCGAAAAACATTTCAGGGGATCACTTGCAACGGTTTGCCAACATTTTTGAGTGAATTGCAGAACGTCAGATTTTTAGCAGAAATTGTGACCGCGCGGCTTAGGGATTTTTTCAAAAAAAGTTGTTCAGACGTCGAGGGCTAATTCTGTTTCCGATGATAAAAACCCATCTGTTTCCACGGAAAAACATTTCAGCGGATCACTTGCAACAGTTTGCCAACATTTTTGAGTGAATTGCAGAACGTCAGATTTTTAGCAGAAATTGTGACCGCGCGGCTTAGGGATTTTTTCAAAAAAAGTTGTCCAGACCTCGAGGGCTAATTCTGTTACCAATGATAAAAACCCATCTGTTTCCACAGAAAAACCTTTCAGGGGATCACTTGCAACAGTTTGCCAACATTTTTGAGTGAATTGCAGAACGTCAGATTTTTAGCAGAAATTGTGACCGCGCGGCTTAGGGATTTTGTCAAAAAAAGTTGTTCAGACGTCGAGGGCTAATTCTGTTTCCGATGATAAAAACCCATCTGTTTCCACCGAAAAACACTTCAGGGGATCACTTGCAACAGTTTGCCAACATTTTTGAGTGAATTGCAGAACGTCAGATTTTTAGCAGAAATTGTGACCGCGCGGCTTAGGGATTTTTTCAAAAAAAAGTTGTTCAGACGTCAAGGGCTAATTCTGTTTCCGATGATAAAAACCCATCTGTTTCCACCGAAAAACATTTCAGGGGATCACTTGCAACAGTTTGCCAACATTTTTGAGTGAATTGCAGAACGTCAGATTTTTAGCAGAAATTGTGACCGCGCGGCTTAGGGATTTTTTCAAAAAAAGTTGTTCAGACGTAGAGGGCTAATTCTGTTTCCGATGATAAAAACCCATCTGTTTCCACCGAAAAACATTTCAGGGGATCACTTGCAACGGTTTGCCAACATTTTTGAGTGAATTGCAGAACGTCAGATTTTTAGCAGAAATTGTGACCGCGCGGCTTAGGGATTTTTTCAAAAAAAGTTGTTCAGACGTCGAGGGCTAATTCTGTTTCCGATTATAAAAACCCATCTGTTTCCACCGAAAAACGTTTCAGGGGATCACTTGCAACACTTTGCCAACATTTTTGAGTGAATTGCAGAACGTCAGATTTTTAGCAGAAATTGTGACCGCGCGGCTTAGGGATTTTTTCAAAAAAAGTTGTCCAGACCTCGAGGGCTAATTCTGTTTCCGATGATAAAAACCCATCTGTTTCCACCGAAAAACATTTCAGGGGATCACTTGCAACAGTTTGCCAACATTTTTGAGTGAATTGCAGAACGTCAGATTTTTAGCAGATATTGTGACCGCACGGCTTAGGGATTTTTTCAAAAAAAGTTGTCCAGACCTCGAGGGCTAATTCTGTTACCAATGATAAAAACCCATCTGTTTCCACAGAAAAACCTTTTAGGGGATCATTTGCAACAGTTTGGGACCATTTTTGAGTGAAGTGCAGAACGTCAGATTTTTAGCAGAAATTGTGACCGCGCGGTTTAGGGATTTTGTCAAAAAAAGTTGTTCAGACGTCGAGGGCTAATTCTGTTTCCGATGATAAAAACCCATCTGTTTCCACCGAAAAACCTTTCAGGGGATCGTTTGCAACAGTTTGGCACCATTTTTGAGTGAATTGCAGAACGTCAGATTTTTAGCAGAAATTGTGACCGTGCGGCTTAGGGATTTTTTCAAAAAAAGTTGTCCAGACCTCGAGGGCTAATTCTGTTTCCGATGATAAAAACCCATCTGTTTCCACCGAAAAACATTTCAGGGGATCACTTGCAACAGTTTGCCAACATTTTTGAGTGAATTGCAGAACGTCAGATTTTTAGCAGAAATTGTGACCGCGCGGCTTAGGGATTTTTTCAAAAAAAGTTGTCCAGACCTCGAGGGCTAATTCTGTTTCCGATGATAAAAACCCATCTGTTTCCACCGAAAAACATTTCAGGGGATCACTTGCAACAGTTTGCCAACATTTTTGAGTGAATTGCAGAACGTCAGATTTTTAGCAGAAATTGTGACCGCGCGGCTTAGGGATTTTGTCAAAAAAAGTTGTTCAGACGTCGAGGGCTAATTCTGTTTCCGATGATAAAAACCCATCTGTTTCCACCGAAAAACCTTTCAGGGGATCGTTTGCAACAGTTTGGCACCATTTTTGAGTGAATTGCAGAACGTCAGATTTTTAGCATAAATTGTGACCGCGCGGCTTAGGGATTTTTTCAAAAAAAGTTGTTCAGACGTAGAGGGCTAATTCTGTTTCCGATGATAAAAACCCATCTGTTTCCACCGAAAAACATTTCAGGGGATCACTTGCAACGGTTTGCCAACATTTTTGAGTGAATTGCAGAACGTCAGATTTTTAGCAGAAATTGTGACCGCGCGGCTTAGGGATTTTTTCAAAAAAAGTTGTTCAGACGTCGAGGGCTAATTCTGTTTCCGATTATAAAAACCCATCTGTTTCCACCAAAAAACGTTTCAGGGGATCACTTGCAACACTTTGCCAACATTTTTGAGTGAATTGCAGAACGTCAGATTTTTAGCAGAAATTGTGACCGCGCGGCTTAGGGATTTTTTCAAAAAAAGTTGTCCAGACCTCGAGGACTAATTCTGTTTCCGATGATAAAAACCCATCTGTTTCCACGGAAAAACATTTCAGCGGATCACTTGCAACAGTTTGCCAACATTTTTGAGTGAATTGCAGAACGTCAGATTTTTAGCAGAAATTGTGACCGCGCGGCTTAGGGATTTTTTCAAAAAAAGTTGTCCAGACCTCGAGGGCTAATTCTGTTACCAATGATAAAAACCCATCTGTTTCCACAGAAAAACCTTTCAGGGGATCACTTGCCACAGTTTGCCAACATTTTTGAGTGAATTGCAGAACGTCAGATTTTTAGCAGAAATTGTGACCGCGCGGCTTAGGGATTTTTTCAAAAAAAGTTGTTCAGACGACGAGGGCAAATTCTGTTTCCGATGATAAAAACCCATCTGTTTCCACCGAAAAACACTTCAGGGGATCACTTGCAACAGTTTGCCAACATTTTTGAGTGAATTGCAGAACGTCAGATTTTTAGCAGAAATTGTGACCGCGCGGCTTAGGGATTTTTTCAAAAAAAAGTTGTTCAGACGTCAAGGGCTAATTCTGTTTCCGATGATAAAAACCCATCTGTTTCCACCGAAAAACATTTCAGGGGATCACTTGCAACAGTTTGCCAACATTTTTGAGTGAATTGCAGAACGTCAGATTTTTAGCAGAAATTGTGACCGCGCGGCTTAGGGATTTTTTCAAAAAAAGTTGTTCAGACGTCGAGGGCTAATTCTGTTTCCGATGATAAAAACCCATCTGTTTCCACCGAAAAACCTTTCAGGGGATCGTTTGCAACAGTTTGGCACCATTTTTGAGTGAAGTGCAGAACGTCAGATTTTTAGCAGAAATTGTGACCGCGCGGCTTAGGGATTTTCTCAAAAAAAGTTCTTCAGACGTCGAGGGCTAATTCTGTTTCCGATGATAAAAACCCATCTGTTTCCACCGAAAAACATTTCAGGGGATCACTTGCAACGGTTTGCCAACATTTTTGAGTGAATTGCAGAACGTCAGATTTTTAGCAGAAATTGTGACCGCGCGGCTTAGGGATTTTTTCAAAAAAAGTTGTTCAGAAGTCGAGGGCTAATTCTGTTTCCGATGATAAAAACCCATCTGTTTCCACCGAAAAACATTTCAGGGGATCACTTGCAACAGTTTGCCAACATTTTTGAGTGAATTGCAGAACGTCAGATTTTTAGCATAAATTCTGACCGCGCGGCTTAGGGATTTTTTCAAAAAAAGTTGTCCAGACCTCGAGGGCTAATTCTGTTTCCGATGATAAAAACCCATCTGTTTCCACCGAAAAACATTTCAGGGGATCACTTGCAACACTTTGCCAACATTTTTGAGTGAATTGCAGAACGTCAGATTTTTAGCAGAAATTGTGACCGCGTGGCTTAGGGATTTTTTCAAAAAAAGTTGTCCAGACCTCGAGGGATAATTCTGTTTCCGATGATAAAAACCCATCTGTTTCCACCGAAAAAAAAAAAACAGGGGATCACTTGCAACAGTTTTCCAACATTTTTGAGTGAATTGCAGAACGTCAGATTTTTAGCAGATATTGTGACCGCGCGGCTTAGGAATTTTTTCAAAAAAAGTTGTCCAGACCTCGAGGGCTAATTCTGTTACCAATGATAAAAACCCATCTGTTTCCACAGAAAAACCTTTCAGGGGATCATTTGCAACAGTTTGGGACCATTTTAGAGTGAACTGCAGAACGTCAGATTTTTAGCAGAAATTGTGACCGCGCGGTTTAGGGATTTTTTCAAAAAAAGTTGTTCAGACGTCGAGGGCTAATTCTGTTTCTGATGATAAAAACCCATCTGTTTCCACCGAAAAAACTTTCAGGGGATCGTTTGCAACAGTTTGGCACCATTTTTGAGTGAATTGCAGAACGTCAGATTTTTAGCAGAAATTGTGACCGCGCGGCTTAGGGATTTTTTCAAAAAAAGTTGTTCAGACGTCGAGGGCTAATTCTGTTTCCGATGATAAAAACCCATCTGTTTCCACCGAAAAACCTTTCAGGGGATCGTTTGCAACAGTTTGGCACCATTTTTGAGTGAATTGCAGAACGTCAGATTTTTAGCAGAAATTGTGACCGCGTGGCTTAGGGATTTTCTCAAAAAAAGTTGTTCAGACGTCGAGGGCTAATTCTGTTTCCGATGATAAAAACCCATCTGTTTCCACCGAAAAACATTTCAGGGGATCACTTGCAACAGTTTGCCAACATTTTTGTGTGAATTGCAGAACGTCAGATTTTTAGCAGAAATTGTGACCGCGCGGCTTAGGGATTTTTTCAAAAAAAGTTGTCCAGACCTCGAGGGCTAATTCTGTTTCCGATGATAAAAACCCATCTGTTTCCACCGAAAAACATTTCAGGGGATCACTTGCAACAGTTTGCCAACATTTTTGAGTGAATTGCAGAACGTCAGATTTTGAGCAGAAATTGTGACCGCGCGGCTTAGGGATTTTCTCAAAAAAAGTTGTTCAGACGTCAAGGGCTAATTCTGTTTCCGATGATAAAAACCCATCTGTTTCCACCGAAAAACATTTCAGGGGATCACTTGCAACGGTTTGCCAACATTTTTGAGTGAATTACAGAACGTCAGATTTTTAGCAGAAATTGTGACCGCGCGGCTTAGGGATTTTTTCAAAAAAAGTTGTTCAGACGTCGAGGGCTAATTCTGTTTCCGATGATAAAAACCCATCTGTTTCCACCGAAGAACATTTCAGGGGATCACTTGCAACAGTTTGCCAACATTTTTGTGTGAATTGCAGAACGTCAGATTTTTAGCAGAAATTGTGACCGCGCGGCTTAGGGATTTTTTCAAAAAAAGTTGTCCAGACCTCGAGGGCTAATTCTGTTTCCGATGATAAAAACCCATCTGTTTCCACCGAAAAACATTTCAGGGGATCACTTGCAACAGTTTGCCAACATTTTTGAGTGAATTGCAGAACCTCAGATTTTTAGCAGAAATTGTGACCGCGCGGCTTAGGGATTTTTTCAAAAAAAGTTGTCCAGACCTCGAGGGCTAATTCTGTTTCCGATGATAAAAACCCATCTGTTTGAACCAAAAACATTTCAGGGGATCACTTGCAACAGTTTGCCAACATTTTTGAGTGAATTGCAGAACGTCAATCAGATTTTTAGCAGAAATTGTGACCGCGCGGCTTAGGGATTTTGTCAAAAAATGTTGTTCAGACGTCGAGGGCTAATTCTGTTTCCGATGATAAAAACCCATCTGTTTCCACCGAAAAACCTTTCAGGGGATCGTTTGCAACAGTTTGGCACCATTTTTGAGTGAATTGCAGAACGTCAGATTTTTAGCAGAAATTGTGACCGCGCGGCTTAGGGATTTTTTCAAAAAAAGTTGTCCAGACCTCGAGGGCTAATTCTGTTACCAATGATAAAAACCCATCTGTTTCCACAGAAAAACCTTTCAGGGGATCATTTGCAACAGTTTGGGACCATTTTAGAGTGAACTGCAGAACGTCAGATTTTTAGCAGAAATTGTGACCGCGCGGTTTAGGGATTTTTTCAAAAAAAGTTGTTCAGACGTCGAGGGCTAATTCTGTTTCTGATGATAAAAACCCATCTGTTTCCACCGAAAAAACTTTCAGGGGATCGTTTGCAACAGTTTGGCACCATTTTTGAGTGAATTGCAGAACGTCAGATTTTTAGCAGAAATTGTGACCGCGCGGCTTAGGGATTTTTTCAAAAAAAGTTGTTCAGACGTCGAGGGCTAATTCTGTTTCCGATGATAAAAACCCATCTGTTTCCACCGAAAAACCTTTCAGGGGATCGTTTGCAACAGTTTGGCACCATTTTTGAGTGAATTGCAGAACGTCAGATTTTTAGCAGAAATTGTGACCGCGTGGCTTAGGGATTTTTTCAAAAAAAGTTGTTCAGACGTAGAGGGCTAATTCTGTTTCCGATGATAAAAACCCATCTGTTTCCACCGAAAAACATTTCAGGGGATCACTTGCAACACTTTGCCAACATTTTTGAGTGAATTGCAGAACGTCAGATTTTTAGCAGAAATTGTGACCGCGTGGCTTAGGGATTTTCTCAAAAAAAGTTGTTCAGACGTCGAGGGCTAATTCTGTTTCCGATGATAAAAACCCATCTGTTTCCACCGAAAAACATTTCAGGGGATCACTTGCAACAGTTTGCCAACATTTTTGTGTGAATTGCAGAACGTCAGATTTTTAGCAGAAATTGTGACCGCGCGGCTTAGGGATTTTTTCAAAAAAAGTTGTCCAGACCTCGAGGGCTAATTCTGTTTCCGATGATAAAAACCCATCTGTTTCCACCGAAAAACATTTCAGGGGATCACTTGCAACAGTTTGCCAACATTTTTGAGTGAATTGCAGAACGTCAGATTTTGAGCAGAAATTGTGACCGCGCGGCTTAGGGATTTTCTCAAAAAAAGTTGTTCAGACGTCAAGGGCTAATTCTGTTTCCGATGATAAAAACCCATCTGTTTCCACCGAAAAACATTTCAGGGGATCACTTGCAACGGTTTGCCAACATTTTTGAGTGAATTACAGAACGTCAGATTTTTAGCAGAAATTGTGACCGCGCGGCTTAGGGATTTTTTCAAAAAAAGTTGTTCAGACGTCGAGGGCTAATTCTGTTTCCGATGATAAAAACCCATCTGTTTCCACCGAAGAACATTTCAGGGGATCACTTGCAACAGTTTGCCAACATTTTTGTGTGAATTGCAGAACGTCAGATTTTTAGCAGAAATTGTGACCGCGCGGCTTAGGGATTTTTTCAAAAAAAGTTGTCCAGACCTCGAGGGCTAATTCTGTTTCCGATGATAAAAACCCATCTGTTTCCACCGAAAAACATTTCAGGGGATAACTTGCAACAGTTTGCCAACATTTTTGAGTGAATTGCAGAACCTCAGATTTTTAGCAGAAATTGTGACCGCGCGGCTTAGGGATTTTTTCAAAAAACGTTGTCCAGACCTCGAGGGCTAATTCTGTTTCCGATGATAAAAACCCATCTGTTTGAACCAAAAACATTTCAGGGGATCACTTGCAACAGTTTGCCAACATTTTTGAGTGAATTGCAGAACGTCAATCAGATTTTTAGCAGAAATTGTGACCGCGCGGCTTAGGGATTTTGTCAAAAAATGTTGTTCAGACGTCGAGGGCTAATTCTGTTTCCGATGATAAAAACCCATCTGTTTCCACCGAAAAACCTTTCAGGGGATCGTTTGCAACAGTTTGGCACCATTTTTGAGTGAATTGCAGAACGTCAGATTTTTAGCAGAAATTGTGACCGCGCGGCTTAGGGATTTTTTCAAAAAAAGTTGTTCAGACGTAGAGGGCTAATTTTGTTTCCGATGATAAAAACCCATCTGTTTCCACCGAAAAACATTTCAGGGGATCACTTGCAACAGTTTGCCAACATTTTTGAGTGAATTGCAGAACGTCAGATTTTTAGCAGAAATTGTGACCGCGTGGCTTAGGGATTTTTTCAAAAAAAGTTGTCCAGACCTCGAGGGATAATTCTGTTTCCGATGATAAAAACCCATCTGTTTCCACCGAAAAACATTTCAGGGGATCACTTGCAACAGTTTTCCAACATTTTTGAGTGAATTGCAGAACGTCAGATTTTTAGCAGAAATTGTGACCGCGCGGCTTAGGGATTTTTTCAAAAAAAGTTGTCCAGACCTCGAGGACTAATTCTGTTTCCGATGATAAAAACCCAACTGTTTCCACCGAAAAACATTTCAGGGGATCACTTGCAACAGTTTGCCAACATTTTTGAGTGAATTGCAGAACGTCAGATTTTTAGCAGATATTGTGACCGCGCGGCTTAGGAATTTTTTCAAAAAAAGTTGTCCAGACCTCGAGGGCTAATTCTGTTACCAATGATAAAAACCCATCTGTTTCCACAGAAAAACCTTTCAGGGGATCATTTGCAACAGTTTGGGACCATTTTTGAGTGAACTGCAGAACGTCAGATTTTTAGCAGAAATTGTGACCGCGCGGTTTAGGGATTTTTTCAAAAAAAGTTGTTCAGACGTAGAGGGCTAATTCTGTTTCCGATGATAAAAACCCATCTGTTTCCACCGAAAAACATTTCAGGGGATCACTTGCAACACTTTGCCAACATTTTTGAGTGAATTGCAGAACGTCAGATTTTTAGCAGAAATTGTGACCGCGTGGCTTAGGGATTTTCTCAAAAAAAGTTGTTCAGACGTCGAGGGCTAATTCTGTTTCCGATGATAAAAACCCATCTGTTTCCACCGAAAAACATTTCAGGGGATCACTTGCAACACTTTGCCAACATTTTTGAGTGAATTGCAGAACGTCAGATTTTTAGCAGAAATTGTGACCGCGCGGCTTAGGGATTTTTTCAAAAAAAGTTGTCCAGACCTCGAGGGCTAATACTGTTTCCGATGATAAAAACCCATCTGTTTCCACCGAAAAACATTTCAGGGGATCACTTGCAACAGTTTGCCAACATTTTTGAGTGAATTGCAGAACGTCAGATTTTGAGCAGAAATTGTGACCGCGCGGCTTAGGGATTTTCTCTAAAAAAGTTGTTCAGACGTCAAGGGCTAATTCTGTTTCCGATGATAAAAACCCATCTGTTTCCACCGAAAAACATTTCAGGGGATCACTTGCAACGGTTTGCCAACATTTTTGAGTGAATTACAGAACGTCAGATTTTTAGCAGAAATTGTGACCGCGCGGCTTAGGGATTTTTTCAAAAAAAGTTGTCCAGACCTCGAGGGCTAATTCTGTTTCCGATGATAAAAACCCATCTGTTTCCACCGAAAAACATTTCAGGGGATCACTTGCAACGGTTTGCCAACATTTTTGAGTGAATTACAGAACGTCAGATTTTTAGCAGAAATTGTGACCGCGCGGCTTAGGGATTTTTTCAAAAAAAGTTGTCCAGACCTCGAGGGCTAATTCTGTTTCCGATGATAAAAACCCATCTGTTTGAACCAAAAACATTTCAGGGGATCACTTGCAACAGTTTGCCAACATTTTTGAGTGAATTGCAGAACGTCAATCAGATTTTTAGCAGAAATTGTGACCGCGTGGCTTAGGGATTTTGTCAAAAAATGTTGTTCAGACGTCGAGGGCTAATTCTGTTTCCGATGATAAAAACCCATCTGTTTCCACCGAAAAACCTTTCAGGGGATCGTTTGCAACAGTTTGGCACCATTTTTGAGTGAATTGCAGAACGTCAGATTTTTAGCAGAAATTGTGACCGCGCGGCTTAGGGATTTTTTCAAAAAAAGTTGTTCAGACGTAGAGGGCTAATTTTGTTTCCGATGATAAAAACCCATCTGTTTCCACCGAAAAACATTTCAGGGGATCACTTGCAACGGTTTGCCAACATTTTTGAGTGAATTGCAGAACGTCAGATTTTTAGCAGAAATTGTGACCGCGCGGCTTAGGGATTTTTTCAAAAAAAGTTGTTCAGACGTCGAGGGCTAATTCTGTTTCCGATTATAAAAACCCATCTGTTTCCACCGAAAAACGTTTCAGGGGATCACTTGCAACACTTTGCCAACATTTTTGAGTGAATTGCAGAACGTCAGATTTTTAGCAGAAATTGTGACCGCGCGGCTTAGGGATTTTTTCAAAAAAAGTTGTTCAGACGTCGAGGGCTAATTCTGTTTCCGATGATAAAAACCCATCTGTTTCCACCGAAAAACACTTCAGGGGATCACTTGCAACAGTTTGCCAACATTTTTGAGTGAATTGCAGAACGTCAGATTTTTAGCAGAAATTGTGACCGCGCGGCTTAGGGATTTTTTCAAAAAACGTTGTCCAGACCTCGAGGGCTAATTCTGTTTCCGATGATAAAAACCCATCTGTTTGAACCAAAAACATTTCAGGGGATCACTTGCAACGGTTTGCCAACATTTTTGAGTGAATTGCAGAACGTCAGATTTTTAGCACAAATTGTGACCGCGCGGTTTAGGGATTTTTTCAAAAAAAGTTGTCCAGACCTCGAGGGCTAATTCTGTTTCCGATGATAAAAACCCATCTGTTTCCACCGAAAAACATTTCAGGGGATCACTTGCAACAGTTTGCCAACATTTTTGAGTGAATTGCAGAACGTCAGATTTTTAGCAGAAATTGTGACCGCGCGGCTTAGGGATTTTTTCAAAAAAAGTTGTTCAGACGTAGAGGGCTAATTTTGTTTCCGATGATAAAAACCCATCTGTTTCCACCGAAAAACATTTCAGGGGATCACTTGCAACAGTTTGCCAACATTTTTGAGTGAATTGCAGAACGTCAGATTTTTAGCAGAAATTGTGACCGCGTGGCTTAGGGATTTTTTCAAAAAAAGTTGTTCAGACCTCGAGGGATAATTCTGTTTCCGATGATAAAAACCCATCTGTTTCCACCGAAAAACATTTCAGGGGATCACTTGCAACAGTTTTCCAACATTTTTGAGTGAATTGCAGAACGTCAGATTTTTAGCAGAAATTGTGACCGCGCGGCTTAGGGATTTTTTCAAAAAAAGTTGTCCAGACCTCGAGGACTAATTCTGTTTCCGATGATAAAAACCCAACTGTTTCCACCGAAAAACATTTCAGGGGATCACTTGCAACAGTTTGCCAACATTTTTGAGTGAATTGCAGAACGTCAGATTTTTAGCAGATATTGTGACCGCGCGGCTTAGGAATTTTTTCAAAAAAAGTTGTCCAGACCTCGAGGGCTAATTCTGTTACCAATGATAAAAACCCATCTGTTTCCACAGAAAAACCTTTCAGGGGATCATTTGCAACAGTTTGGGACCATTTTTGAGTGAACTGCAGAACGTCAGATTTTTAGCAGAAATTGTGACCGCGCGGTTTAGGGATTTTTTCAAAAAAAGTTGTTCAGACGTAGAGGGCTAATTCTGTTTCTGATGATAAAAACCCATCTGTTTCCACCGAAAAACATTTCAGGGGATCACTTGCAACACTTTGCCAACATTTTTGAGTGAATTGCAGAACGTCAGATTTTTAGCAGAAATTGTGACCGCGTGGCTTAGGGATTTTCTCAAAAAAAGTTGTTCAGACGACGAGGGCAAATTCTGTTTCCGATGATAAAAACCCATCTGTTTCCACCGAAAAACACTTCAGGGGATCACTTGCAACAGTTTGCCAACATTTTTGAGTGAATTGCAGAACGTCAGATTTTTAGCAGAAATTGTGACCGCGCGGCTTAGGGATTTTTTCAAAAAAAAGTTGTTCAGACGTCAAGGGCTAATTCTGTTTCCGATGATAAAAACCCATCTGTTTCCACCGAAAAACATTTCAGGGGATCACTTGCAACAGTTTGCCAACATTTTTGAGTGAATTGCAGAACGTCAGATTTTTAGCAGAAATTGTGACCGCGCGGCTTAGGGATTTTTTCAAAAAAAGTTGTTCAGACGTCGAGGGCTAATTCTGTTTCCGATGATAAAAACCCATCTGTTTCCACCGAAAAACCTTTCAGGGGATCGTTTGCAACAGTTTGGCACCATTTTTGAGTGAAGTGCAGAACGTCAGATTTTTAGCAGAAATTGTGACCGCGCGGCTTAGGGATTTTCTCAAAAAAAGTTCTTCAGACGTCGAGGGCTAATTCTGTTTCCGATGATAAAAACCCATCTGTTTCCACCGAAAAACATTTCAGGGGATCACTTGCAACGGTTTGCCAACATTTTTGAGTGAATTGCAGAACGTCAGATTTTTAGCAGAAATTGTGACCGCGCGGCTTAGGGATTTTTTCAAAAAAAGTTGTTCAGAAGTCGAGGGCTAATTCTGTTTCCGATGATAAAAACCCATCTGTTTCCACCGAAAAACATTTCAGGGGATCACTTGCAACAGTTTGCCAACATTTTTGAGTGAATTGCAGAACGTCAGATTTTTAGCATAAATTCTGACCGCGCGGCTTAGGGATTTTTTCAAAAAAAGTTGTCCAGACCTCGAGGGCTAATTCTGTTTCCGATGATAAAAACCCATCTGTTTCCACCGAAAAACATTTCAGGGGATCACTTGCAACACTTTGCCAACATTTTTGAGTGAATTGCAGAACGTCAGATTTTTAGCAGAAATTGTGACCGCGTGGCTTAGGGATTTTTTCAAAAAAAGTTGTCCAGACCTCGAGGGATAATTCTGTTTCCGATGATAAAAACCCATCTGTTTCCACCGGAAAAAAAAAAACAGGGGATCACTTGCAACAGTTTTCCAACATTTTTGAGTGAATTGCAGAACGTCAGATTTTTAGCAGATATTGTGACCGCGCGGCTTAGGAATTTTTTCAAAAAAAGTTGTCCAGACCTCGAGGGCTAATTCTGTTACCAATGATAAAAACCCATCTGTTTCCACAGAAAAACCTTTCAGGGGATCATTTGCAACAGTTTGGGACCATTTTAGAGTGAACTGCAGAACGTCAGATTTTTAGCAGAAATTGTGACCGCGCGGTTTAGGGATTTTTTCAAAAAAAGTTGTTCAGACGTCGAGGGCTAATTCTGTTTCTGATGATAAAAACCCATCTGTTTCCACCGAAAAAACTTTCAGGGGATCGTTTGCAACAGTTTGGCACCATTTTTGAGTGAATTGCAGAACGTCAGATTTTTAGCAGAAATTGTGACCGCGCGGCTTAGGGATTTTTTCAAAAAAAGTTGTTCAGACGTCGAGGGCTAATTCTGTTTCCGATGATAAAAACCCATCTGTTTCCACCGAAAAACCTTTCAGGGGATCGTTTGCAACAGTTTGGCACCATTTTTGAGTGAATTGCAGAACGTCAGATTTTTAGCAGAAATTGTGACCGCGTGGCTTAGGGATTTTCTCAAAAAAATTTGTTCAGACGTCGAGGGCTAATTCTGTTTCCGATGATAAAAACCCATCTGTTTCCACCGAAAAACATTTCAGGGGATCACTTGCAACAGTTTGCCAACATTTTTGTGTGAATTGCAGAACGTCAGATTTTTAGCAGAAATTGTGACCGCGCGGCTTAGGGATTTTTTCAAAAAAAGTTGTCCAGACCTCGAGGGCTAATTCTGTTTCCGATGATAAAAACCCATCTGTTTCCACCGAAAAACATTTCAGGGGATCACTTGCAACAGTTTGCCAACATTTTTGAGTGAATTGCAGAACGTCAGATTTTGAGCAGAAATTGTGACCGCGCGGCTTAGGGATTTTCTCAAAAAAAGTTGTTCAGACGTCAAGGGCTAATTCTGTTTCCGATGATAAAAACCCATCTGTTTCCACCGAAAAACATTTCAGGGGATCACTTGCAACGGTTTGCCAACATTTTTGAGTGAATTACAGAACGTCAGATTTTTAGCAGAAATTGTGACCGCGCGGCTTAGGGATTTTTTCAAAAAAAGTTGTTCAGACGTCGAGGGCTAATTCTGTTTCCGATGATAAAAACCCATCTGTTTCCACCGAAGAACATTTCAGGGGATCACTTGCAACAGTTTGCCAACATTTTTGTGTGAATTGCAGAACGTCAGATTTTTAGCAGAAATTGTGACCGCGCGGCTTAGGGATTTTTTCAAAAAAAGTTGTCCAGACCTCGAGGGCTAATTCTGTTTCCGATGATAAAAACCCATCTGTTTCCACCGAAAAACATTTCAGGGGATCACTTGCAACAGTTTGCCAACATTTTTGAGTGAATTGCAGAACCTCAGATTTTTAGCAGAAATTGTGACCGCGCGGCTTAGGGATTTTTTCAAAAAAAGTTGTCCAGACCTCGAGGGCTAATTCTGTTTCCGATGATAAAAACCCATCTGTTTGAACCAAAAACATTTCAGGGGATCACTTGCAACAGTTTGCCAACATTTTTGAGTGAATTGCAGAACGTCAATCAGATTTTTAGCAGAAATTGTGACCGCGCGGCTTAGGGATTTTGTCAAAAAATGTTGTTCAGACGTCGAGGGCTAATTCTGTTTCCGATGATAAAAACCCATCTGTTTCCACCGAAAAACCTTTCAGGGGATCGTTTGCAACAGTTTGGCACCATTTTTGAGTGAATTGCAGAACGTCAGATTTTTAGCAGAAATTGTGACCGCGCGGCTTAGGGATTTTTTCAAAAAAAGTTGTCCAGACCTCGAGGGCTAATTCTGTTACCAATGATAAAAACCCATCTGTTTCCACAGAAAAACCTTTCAGGGGATCATTTGCAACAGTTTGGGACCATTTTAGAGTGAACTGCAGAACGTCAGATTTTTAGCAGAAATTGTGACCGCGCGGTTTAGGGATTTTTTCAAAAAAAGTTGTTCAGACGTCGAGGGCTAATTCTGTTTCTGATGATAAAAACCCATCTGTTTCCACCGAAAAAACTTTCAGGGGATCGTTTGCAACAGTTTGGCACCATTTTTGAGTGAATTGCAGAACGTCAGATTTTTAGCAGAAATTGTGACCGCGCGGCTTAGGGATTTTTTCAAAAAAAGTTGTTCAGACGTCGAGGGCTAATTCTGTTTCCGATGAT
>NW_027670201.1:17500-20000 GCF_964188305.1 Podarcis bocagei
GGTTAGGGTTAGGGTAGGGTTAGGGTTAGGGTTAAGGTTAGGGTTAGGGTGAGGGTGAGGGTTAGGGTAGGGGTTGGGTTAGGGTTAGGGTTAGGGGTTAGGGTTAGAGTTAGAGTTAGAGTTACGGTAGGCTTAGGGTAAGGGTAGGGTTAGGGTTAGGCTTAGGGTTAGGGTTAGGGTTAGTGTAGGGTTAGGGTTAGGGTTAGGGTTAGAGTCAGGGTTATGGGTTAGGGTTAGGGTTAGGAGTAGGGTTAGGGTTAGGGTTAGGGTTAGGGTTAGGGATAGGGTACAGTTAGGGTTAAGGTTAGGGTTAGGGTTAGGCTTAGGGCTTAGGGTTAGGGTTAGGGTTACGGCTTAGGGCTAGGGTTAGGGTTAGGGTCAGGGTCAGGGTTAGGGTTAGGGTTAGGGTTAGGGTTAGGGTTAGGGTTAGTGTAGGGGTAGGTTAAGGTTTAGGGTTAGGGTTAGGGTTAGAGTTTAGGGTTAGGGTTAGGGTTATGGGTTAGTGTTAGGGTTAGGAGTAGGGTTAGGTTAAGGGGTTAGGGTTAGGGTTACGGTTAGGGTAGGATAGGGTAGGGTTATGGTTAGGGTAAGGGGTTAGGGTTAGGGTTAGGGTTAGGGTAGGGTTATGGTTAGGGTTAAGGTTAGGGTGAGGGTGAGGGTTAGGGTAGGGGTTGGGGTAGGGTTAGGGGTTAGGGGTTAGGGTTAGAGTTACGGTAGGCTTAGGGTAAGGGTAGGGTTAGGGTTAGGGTTAGGGTTAGTGTAGGGTTAGGGTTAGGTTTAGGGTTAGGGTCAGGGTCAGGGTTATGGGTTAGGGTTAGGAGTAGGGTTAGGGTTAGGGTTAGGGTTAGGGTTAGGAGGAGGGTTAGGTTAAGGGGTTAGGGTAGGGTTAGGGTTAGTTTTAGGTTAGGGTTAGGGTTAGGGTTAGGGTAGGGTTATAGTTAGGGTTAGGGTTAGGGTGAGAGTGAGGGTGAGGGTTAGGGTTAGGGTTAGGGTTAGGGTTAGGGTTAGGGTTAGGGGTTAGGGTTAGGGTTAGGAGTAGGGTTAGGGTTAGGGTTAGGGTTGTGTTAGGGCTTAGGGTTAGGGTTAGGGTTAGGTTAAGGGGTTAGGGTAGGGTAAGGGTTAGGGTACGGTTTGGGTTAAGTTTAGGGTTAGGGTTAGGGTAGGGTTAGGGTTGTGTTAGGGCTTAGGGTTAGGGTTAGGTTAAGGGGTTAGGGTAGTGTTAGGGATAGGGATAGGGTTAGGGTTAGGGTAAGGGGTTAGGGTAGGGTTAAGGTTAGGGTTAGGGTAAGGTTAAGGGATTAGGGTAGGGTTAGGGTTAGGGTTACTGTAGGGTTAGGGTTACGGTTAGGGTATAGGGTTAGGGGTTAGGGTTAGGGTTAGGGTTAGGGTTAGGTTAAGGGGTTAGGGTTAAGGTTAAGGTTAGGGTTAGGGTTAGGGTTAGGGTTATGTTAAGGGGTTAGGGTTAGGGTAGGGTTAGGGGTAGGGGTAGGGGTAGGGGTAGGTTTAGGGGTTAGGGTTGGGGTTAGGGTTAGGGTTAGGGTTAGGGTACTGTTAGGGTTAAGGTTAGGGTTAGGTTAGGGTTAGGGCTTAGGGTTAGGGTTAGGGTTAGGGTTAGGGTATGGTTAGGTTTAGGATAAGGGTTAGGGTTAGGCTTAGAGTTAAGGGTTAGGGTTAGGGTTAGGGTTAGGGTTAGGGTTAGGGTTAGGGTTAGGGTTAGGGTTAAACTAGAGACCGAATTGTTAGAACCCAATACTAAGAATTTATCTAGAATGTATAACTTGCTGTTGAAATGGAACACACAGGATGAAACAGTTAAATCTGCTATGATTAAGTGGGCGCAGGATGTTGGACACAACATTATGTCAGATGACTGGGAATGGTTATGGAACACCGGTATCAAATTTACGGCATGTAATGCCTTAAAGGAAAACATTATGAAAATGGTATACAGGTGGTACATGACCCCAGTCAAGCTGGCAAAAATCTATCATTTGCCCGATAATAAATGTTGGAAATGTAAAGAGACTGAAGGTACTTTTTACCACCTTTGGTGGACATGCCCGAAGATAAAGGCCTTCTGGGAAATGATCTATAATGAAATGAAAAAGGTACTTAAATGTACATTTTCCAAAAAACCAGAGGCCTTTCTCTTGGGCATTGTCGGCCAATTGGTGACAAAGAAAGATAGAAATTTCTTTATGTATGCCACAACAGCAGCAAGAATACTCATCGCAAAGTATTGGAAGACACAAGATTTACCTACTCTGGAAGAATGGCAGATGAAAGTGATGGACTATATGACACTGGCTGAGATGACAGGCAGAATCCGTGACCAACGTAAAGAGATGGTGGAAGAAGAATGGAAAAAATTTAAGAGCTATCTTAAGGACTACTACAAACTCAACGAATGTTAAAATGTTGTGGTTGCTAGAAGTAACAGGGTACAGGGATACAAGGTTAGATGATAAAGGAGGACTAAGATGACAGAGATTAGAAAGTA
>NW_027670201.1:27500-30000 GCF_964188305.1 Podarcis bocagei
GGTCAGGGTTAGGGTAGGGTTAGGGTTAGGGTTAGGCTTAGGCTTAGGGCTTAGGGTTAGGGTTAGGGTTAGGGTTACGGCTTTGGGCTAGGGTTAGGGTTAGGGTTAGGGTCAGGGTCAGGGTTAGGGTTAGGGTTAGGGTTAGTGTAGGGGTAGGTTAAGGTTTAGGGTTAGGGTTAGAGTTTAGGGTTAGGGTTAGGGTTAGGGTTATGGGTTAGTGTTAGGGTTAGGAGTAGGGTTAGGTTAAGGGGTTAGGGTAGGGTTAGGGTTAGGGTTAGGGTAGGGTAGGATAGGGTAGGGTTATGGTTAGGGTAAGGGGTTAGGGTTAGGGTTAGGGTAGGGTTAGGGTTAAGGTTAGGGTGAGGGTTAGGGTAGGGGTTGGGGTAGGGTTAGGGTTAGGGTTAGGGGTTAGGGTTAGAGTTACGGTAGGCTTAGGGTAAGGGTAGGGTTAGGGTTAGGGTTAGGGTTAGGGTTAGTGTAGGGTTAGGGTTAGGGTTAGGGTCAGGGTCAGGGTCAGGGTTATGGGTTAGGGTTAGGAGTAGGGTTAGGGTTAGGGTTAGGGTTAGAATTAGGTTTAGGGTTAGGGTTAGGGTTAGGGTTAGGGTTAGGGTTAGGGTTAGGGTTAGGAGGAGGGTTAGGTTAAGGGGTTAGGGTAGGGTTAGGGTTAGGGTTAGGTTAGGGTTAGGGTTAGGGTTAGGGTTAGGCTTATAGTTAGGGTTAGGGTTAGGGTTAGGGTGAGAGTGTGGGTGAGGGTTAGGGTTAGGGTTAGGAGTAGGGTTAGGGTTAGGGTTAGGGTTAGGGTTAGGGTTGTGTTAGGGCTTAGGGTTAGGGTTAGGGTTAGGTTAAGGGGTTAGGGTAGGGTTAGGGTTAGGGTACAGTTTGGGTTAAGTTTAGGGTTAGGGTTAGGGTAGGGTTAGGGTTAGGGTTGTGTTAGGGCTTAGGGTTAGGGTTAGGGTTAGGTTAAGGGGTTAGGGTAGGGTTAGGGTTAGGGATAGGGTTAGTGTTAGGGTAGGGTTATGGTTAGGGTTAGGGTAGGGGTAGGGGTAGGGTTAGGGTTAGTGTAGGGTTAGGGTTACGGTTAGGGTATAGGGTTAGGGGTTAGGGTTAGGGTTAGGGTTAGGGTTAGGGTTAGGTTAAGGGGTTAGGGTTAAGGTTAAGGTTAGGGTTAGGGTTAGGGTTATGTTAAGGGGTTAGGGTTAGGGTAGGGTTAGGGGTAGGGGTAGGGTTAGGGTAGGGTTAGGGTTAGGGTTAGGGTTATGTTAAGGGGTTAGGGTTAGGGGTAGGGGTAGGGGTAGGTTTAGGGGTAGGGTTAGGGGTAGGGGTAGGGTTAGGGTTAGGGTAGGGTTGGGTTATGGTTAGGGTTAGGGGTTAGGGGTTAGGGGTTAGGGGTTAGGGTTAGGGTAGGTTTAGGGTTAGGGGTAGGGGTAGGGTTAGGGTTAGAGTTATGGGTTAGGGTTAGGGTTAGGAGTAGGGTTAGTGTCAGGGGTTCAGAGACAGAGGCACAGGTGAGGGAGGAGACGGAGAGCGACGAGGAAGAATCCCAGGACAGTGAGGAAGAGGATGACAATGACTTGAGATCTTCCATGAGTCTCTCAAGTGAATCGGAGGATTCTCAGGAGGGGGCGCCCCTAGTCAGGACAAGGCGGGTCACAGGGGGGACCTGCCAGGAGCAGGGAAGCAGCAGGGAAAACCCGAGCGGGAGTGGGAGATCGGGGCCCGCTTCCCAGCAGGAACGAAGGGAAGAGAGGGGGGTTCCCAGTGTGACACACGGAGCGGAGCAGGAAAGAGACAGGGGAAGGAGATCTGGGGAGAACGTCCTGCCGGAAGAGGCGGAGACTAGTAGACTTCCGGGTTGACGCGATCTGGGAATGGCGGATTCCCTCCGAGCTGCGGAGGGAATCGGCTTTACTGAGGACGGGTCTTTGCCGCGCCGGCGACGCGGGGACCCTTAAAAACCGCAGGCGCAGATGCCTGCGGACTGAAGACTCGGCGGGTGCCTTAAGCGCCCCCCCTGATTCGCAATGAGCCTTTTTAAAGGCTGCGGAGGGGATACGGGGGTGGCGTGGCACTGAGAGTCGATCGCTACCTCGGTGGAGCGAAGCCGCGAGCCATGACCAGAGAGCGCTGACTTCCTTCCTTGAAAATCTGGACTGAAAGAACTACCCGTGAGTAAGACGGATTGGGACTCTAAAAAATTTTATCCTGAATTAGAGACGACCGGGGGTGTGCTAAAAGGAAGTCCGCACCCCCCCCCCTTGCAGAAGATCTAAGCAACGATATAAGAGCTAAGCTGGAGAGCCTACCCTTGGTGGGGTGAGTTAAAAAGGACATTAACTTTCAAGATTTTGCTAAGGGAAATTTTATGCTGGAGAGTGGAGTTTCGGAAGCCTTCTTTGTGTTTTAAACAACCCCCCCTCCCGGGCTCGGGAACGTCCTGCCTTTGTGCCTGTGTAAGAGCCGCTGAGTTTGACAGCTGTCAAAGCTGTCAAACGGGCAACAT
>NW_027670201.1:52500-87349 GCF_964188305.1 Podarcis bocagei
TGCTAAGGGAAATTTTATGCTGGAGAGTGGAGTTTCGGAAGCCTTCTTTGTGTTTTAAACAACCCCCCCTCCCGGGCTCGGGAACGTCCTGCCTTTGTGCCTGTGTAAGAGCCGCGGAGTTTGACAGTTGTCAAAGCTGTCAAACGGGCAACATAAAGTGGAAAAATTGTTATTTAAGATCCCTTTGGACTAAGACGAGCTACAATTGAGTCAAAATTGTTGGAAACAAAGTAATAATAAGAAGTTAAAGGGTTGTTGAGTAAAAAGATTAATAAGTAACCAGATTCCCCCTAGGGGGAATTCTGTGAAACTACAATGGATACAATGGCTGTGGATGGAAAGTTACTAGTGGAAATCGAAAGGATGTTTCAATTGGTGGGAACCTTACAAGAGCAGAGCTTGGCCATGAATAAACAACTTATGACTATGACCTTGGGAACAGGCAACTCTGCTGTTTGTGTTGAGGACCTCAATGAGAAAGAATCCACAGCTGAAGGGGAAACAACATCTGCAGAGGTGGAAGAGACTAAACAAGAAAAAGAGAAAGTAATTTTGGGAAGCAACATCCAAAAGCTGACATCTGTGGAATATAAACAAGGAGACTTTGGGAACACATTTACCACAAGTCTGCGAAAGATGCAGAAGAAGAAGGAGGAGGCCCCGGGACAATATGGAATACAGGAACTTAAAACAAAGAGACATGACTGGGGCCTACGTTTGGACTTTGGTTTTGAGGATACAGGCTTTGTGGAAATTTTCCAGCAGTTGATTACAAATCTCCTTGTGGGAAGAGAATACACTTGGATGGTGAAAGAACTTTTTTCAGACTCGACGACTGATATAAAGGACTACCAACAAGACCGGCGGAGAGGGACTGAAAGAGATTTGAAAGCCTCGGACGTGAGGAACCCAGGCTGAGAATCTCGACTTTGGACTTTAATCGGGAAGGGACAAAAACCGGGGATGGGAGGGAGGGAAGAGGAGACTCTCAGAAACTCTTAAGACTTTTGGGTTTGGTTAATATGACTTTTAATTAAGACAAAATGAAAAATCGATGGAAGAAAACTTATGTCCAACTTAGGAATATTAATTTCAATTACAAAAGGGGTAATAAGAGGAACAAAATGGCTAAGAGGAGAAATACCAACTTGCTGATATAATTTTGGGAATTGGGATGCACGAGGGGGGGTGGGGGGAAGTCAGGGAACAAGGTTATGAAACGAGGATCTGCTGAATCTATATATGTTTTTGTTATGTGTTATTTTGTGTGTGTGTTTTGTTTTATAAAAGCGGAAAACCCAATAAAAATTTTAAAAAAAAAGAGGCGGAGACTAGTACAGGGAGTAGTGTAAGTGTCAAAAGGAAGGTCAGGGGTAGCGAGCGCGCGCCAAGTTCAAATGTGGAGGCGCGCGGAAATGGAGAAAGCCCGGAGGAGGAGCCCAGCCCCAAAGCACGAAGGAGGGGGGAACAGGCATCTCAGGAATCCGCTTCAGGAGAGAGCAGGAGGGAAGGAACGCAGGGGGGCAGAAAGACCCTGCGGAAAAGGAAAGACAGGAAGAGGTGGTCTAGCACAAGCCTCTTAAGTTGGTGCAGGGGCGGGAGCGAGTCAGAGGGGACTTCAAATGTCTGACGTTAGACACTCGGGGCTGCACGCCTCGGTTGTGGAACCAATAATGAACTGCAATAAACATCCTTGTATATAAGAAGAGCTTGGCGTTGGTCTTTTGTGAGCTGAGACCTGAGGCAGCCCGTGACAGTTAGGTTAAGGGGTTAGGGTAGGGTTAGGGTTAGGTTTAGGGTTAGGGTTAGGGTTAGGGGTAGGGTTAGGGTTAGGGTTAGGTTAAGGGGTTAGGGTAGGGTTAGGGTTAGGTTAAGGGGTTAGGGTAGGGTTAAGGTTAGGGTTAGGGTTAGGGTTAGGGTTATGTTAAGGGGTTAGGGTTAGGGTAGGGTTAGGGGTAGGGTTAGGGTTAGGGTTATGTTAAGGGGTTAGGGTTAGGGGTAGGGGTAGGGTTAGGGGTAGGGGTAGGGTTAGGGGTAGGGTTAGGGTTAGGGTTAGGGTTAGGGTAGGGTTGGGTTATGGTTAGGGTTAGGGGTTAGGGGTTAGGGTTAGGGTAGGGTTAGGGTTAGGGGTAGGGGTAGGGGTAGGGGTAGGGTTAGGGTTAGAGTTATGGGTTAGGGTTAGGGTTAGGAGTAGGGTTAGTGTCAGGGGTTCAGAGACAGAGGCACAGGTGAGGGAGGAGACGGAGAGCGACGAGGAAGAATCCCAGGACAGTGAGGAAGAGGATGACAATGACTTGAGATCTTCCATGAGTCTCTCAAGTGAATCGGAGGATTCTCAGGAGGGGGCGCCCCTAGTCAGGACAAGGGGGGTCACAGGGGGGACCTGCCAGGAGCAGGGAAGCAGCAGGGAAAACCCGAGCGGGAGTGGGAGATCGGGGCCCGCTTCCCAGCAGGAACGAAGGGAAGAGAGGGGGGTTCCCAGTGTGACACACGGAGCGGAGCAGGAAAGAGACAGGGGAAGGAGATCTGGGGAGAACGTCCTGCCGGAAGAGGCGGAGACTAGTAGACTTCCGGGTTGACGCGATCTGGGAATGGCGGATTCCCTCCGAGCTGCGGAGGGAATCGGCTTTACTGAGGACGGGTCTTTGCCGCGCCGGCGACGCGGGGACCCTTAAAAACCGCAGGCGCAGATGCCTGCGGACTGAAGACTCGGCGGGTGCCTTAAGAGCCCCCCTGATTCGCAATGAGCCTCCGAGCTGCGGAGGGAATCGGCTTTACTGAGGACGGGTCTTTGCCGCGCCGGCGACGCGGGGACCCTTAAAAACCGCAGGCGCAGATGCCTGCGGACTGAAGACTCGGCGGGTGCCTTAAGCGCCCCCCCCTGATTCGCAATGAGCCTTTTTAAAGGCTGCGGAGGGGATACGGGGGTGGCGTGGCACTGAGAGTCGATCGCTACCTCGGTGGAGCGAAGCCGCGAGCCATGACCAGAGAGCGCTGACTTCCTTCCTTGAAAATCTGGACTGAAAGAACTACCCGTGAGTAAGACGGATTGGGACTCTAAAAATTTTTATCCTGAATTAGAGACGACCGGGGGTGTGCTAAAAGGAAGTCCGCACCCCCCCCCTTGCAGAAGATCTAAGCAACGATATAAGAGCTAAGCTGGAGAGCCTACCCTTGGTGGGGTGAGTTAAAAAGGACATTAACTTTCAAGATTTTGCTAAGGGAAATTTTATGCTGGAGAGTGGAGTTTCGGAAGCCTTCTTTGTGTTTTAAACAACCCCCCCTCCCGGGCTCGGGAACGTCCTGCCTTTGTGCCTGTGTAAGAGCCGCGGAGTTTGACAGCTGTCAAAGCTGTCAAACGGGCAACATAAAGTGGAAAAATTGTTATTTAAGATCCCTTTGGACTAAGACGAGCTACAATTGAGTCAAAATTGTTGGAAACAAAGTAATAATAAGAAGTTAAAGGGTTGTTGAGTAAAAAGATTAATAAGTAACCAGATTCCCCCTAGGGGGAATTCTGTGAAACTACAATGGATACAATGGCTGTGGATGGAAAGTTACTAGTGGAAATCGAAAGGATGTTTCAATTGGTGGGAACCTTACAAGAGCAGAGCTTGGCCATGAATAAACAACTTATGACTATGACCTTGGGAACAGGCAACTCTGCTGTTTGTGTTGAGGACCTCAATGAGAAAGAATCCACAGCTGAAGGGGAAACAACATCTGCAGAGGTGGAAGAGACTAAACAAGAAAAAGAGAAAGTAATTTTGGGAAGCAACATCCAAAAGCTGACATCTGTGGAATATAAACAAGGACGTGTATGTTTGTTCTCTTAAGTGTTTGTTTGTTTTTTAAAAATTTCGTAAAACCAATAAAAATTTTATAAAAAAAAAAAAAAGAACGTCCTGCCGGAAGAGGCGGAGACTAGTAGACTTCCGGGTTGACGCGATCTGGGAATGGCGGATTCCCTCCGAGCTGCGGAGGGAATCGGCTTTACTGAGGACGGGTCTTTGCCGCGCCGGCGACGCGGGGACCCTTAAAAACCGCAGGCGCAGATGCCTGCGGACTGAAGACTCGGCGGGTGCCTTAAGCGCCCCCCCTGATTCGCAATGAGCCTTTTTATTTTTTATTTTTTATAAAATTTTTATTGGTTTTACAGAATTTTTATAGAACAAACAAACACTTAAAAGGACAAACATACACGTATAATTTCATAACATATTTTCATGAACCTCTTTTCTGGGACTTCCCCATACCTCCCCTTTCTGCATCCCAATGTCCAAAATTTTGTAGCAACTCCCAATTGTTACTTTCCAACCTCTGTCATCTTAGTCCTCTCTGTATTCTGATCTTATATCACTGTATCCCTTTGTTTCTAAAAACCACAACACTTTAACATTCATTAAGTTTATAATAGTCCTTGAGATAACTTTTAAATTTTCTCCATTCTTCTTCCACCGTCTCTTTTCGTTGGTCACGGATTCTGCCTGTCATCTCAGCCAATGTCATATAGTCCATCACTTTCATCTGCCATTCTTCCAGAGTGGGTAGATCTTGTGTCTTCCAATACTTTGCGATGAGTATTCTTGCTGCTGTTGTAGCATACATAAAGAAAGTTCGGTCCTTCTTTGGCACCAATTGGCCGACAATGCCCAGGAGAAAGGCCTCTGGTTTTTTAGGAAAAGTACATTTAAGTACCTTTTTCATTTCATTATAGATCATTTCCCAGAAAGCCTTAATCTTCGGGCATGTCCACCAAAGGTGGTAGAAGGTCCCTTCAGTCTCTTTACATTTCCAACATTTATTATCGGGCAAATGATAAATTTTTGCCAGCTTGACTGGGGTCATGTACCACCTGTATACCATTTTCATAATGTTTTCCTTTAAGGCATTACATGCCGTAAATTTGATACCGGTGTTCCATAACCATTCCCAGTCAGCTGACATGATGTTATGACCAGCATCCTGTGCCCACTTAATCATAGCTGATTTGACTGTTTCATCCTGTGTATTCCATTTCAGCAACAAGTTGTACATTCTAGATAAGTTCTTAGTACTGGGTTCTAGCAATTCAGTTTCTAGTTTTGATTTTTCCATCTGGAAGCCAATTTTCCTGTCCTGTTTGAAAAATTCCATTATTTGATGGTATTGAAACCAATTTTGTACCTTATGTTTCAATTTCTCATAACTTTGCAATTTGAATTTATCTCCATCCTGTTCCAAAATTTCCCAATACTTCGGCCATCCGACCTCCATATTGAGTTTCTTCACTGCCTTGGCCTCCACTGGTGACACCCATCTAGGGGTTTTGTTTTCCAACAGATCTTTGTATCTTATCCAAACATTGAACAATGCTTTCCTAACAATGTGGTTTTTAAAGGCACTGTTAACTTTGTCATACCATAGATATGCATGCCAACCAAAAGCATTATTGAAACCTTCCAGATCTAAGATATCTGTATTTTCGAGGAGCATCCATTCTTTCAGCCAGCAAAATGCTGCTGCCTCATAGTACAATTTCAAGTCCGGCAGGGCAAAACCCCCTCTTTCTTTAGCATCTGTCAATATTTTAAATTTAATTCTGGGCTTTTTGCCCTGCCAGACAAATTTCGATATGTCTTTCTGCCACCTCTTAAAACATTCCATCTTGTCAAGAATCTGCAAGGTCTGAAACAAAAATAGCATTCTAGGCAATACATTCATTTTAATCACTGCAATTCGGCCTAACATTGACAATTTCAAATTTGACCATATTTCTAAA
The DNA here is from genome assembly GCF_964188305.1 of Podarcis bocagei. NCBI lineage: Eukaryota > Metazoa > Chordata > Lepidosauria > Squamata > Lacertidae > Podarcis > Podarcis bocagei. The sequence continues at coordinate 58,262 of NW_027670201.1, forward strand.
TCTTTTTTAATTTCTGACCAACATTTTTCATAATTATCCTTGTACAAATTCGCGTTTTTAGATGTCAAGTAAACCCCTAGGTATTTCACCTTCTTAACCACTTTCAACCCTGTCTCTTCTTGAAATTTCTCCTTTTCCATATCTGTTAGATTTTTCGCTAAAACTTTGGTTTTTTGCTTATTCAATTTAAATCCAGCTACCTGGCCAAACTGTTGTATTATTTCTAAGACCTTTTTCGTACTAGTGTCTGGCTCTTGCAAAGTCAATACTAGGTCATCTGCAAATGCTCTTAACTTATAATGTTTAGCTCCGACCTGCACACCTTTAATCTGCTGGTCATTCCTTATCATATTCAGCAACACCTCCAAAACTGAAATAAAGAGTAATGGGGAAATTGGGCACCCCTGTCGTGTTCCTTTTTCTATCTTAAGTTCCTCAGTCACTACATTGTTCACAATCAATTTGGCTTTTTGTTCAGAATATATTGCAGCCATACCATTCTCAAAACCTTGGCCTACCCCCATCCCATGAAGATTCTTTATCATAAAACTCCAAGAGATATTGTCAAAGGCTTTCTCTGCGTCCACAAAAATCAATACTGCTTTGGTGTTTATATTCACCTCTAGCTTTTCCAAAATGTCTATTACATTCCTTACATTGTCTGCCAGGTGTCTTTTAGGGAGAAAGCCTGCTTGGTCCTTATGAATCTTCTCCATCAAAACTCTTTTAAATCTTTTTGCTAAAATGTCTGCAAAAATTTTGTAATCCACATTGAGTAGTGATATTGGGCGGTAGTTCTTAAGTTGGGTTTTTTCAGTCTCTGACTTTGGTATGAGTGAAATATATGCTTCTTTCCACGACTCCGGAGCCCTTTTTCCCTCAAAAATCTCGTTGCAAACTTCTTTTAGTGGTTGAATCAACCATTCCTTCAATGATTTGTAGTATCTAGAAGTCAGTCCATCTGGTCCTGGAGATTTGCCCAGTTGCATATTCTGAATGGCGGCCTCTATCTCTTGTTCTGATATTCTCTGGTTCAGATCCATCTTACTTTGCTGAGAGATTTTTTGTAATCCATATTTATCAAGGAATTTATCTATATCTTCTTCATTTTGCGGGCCTTGAGTATAAAGCTTTTTAAAATAGCTCAAAAAGCAATTTCTGATTTCATTGGGTCTTGAAATATTCTTTCCATCCACCTCTAGGCTTGTAACTGTATTTAATTTCTGCCTTTTCTTCAATTGCCATGCCAGAAGTTTCCCACATTTATTTGCTGATTCAAATGTCTTTTGTTTCATTTGCTTTATCTTCCATTCAATCTCTTGGTTCATCAATTCCATATATTGTGTTTGGTATAACTTAATCTCTCTTAAAATCTCCTGGGACTTTGGTTTCATTCTTAATTTTTTCTCTCCTTCCTTTATCTTTTCCAAAATCTTTTCTTTTTTCTCATTTTGTTTTTTCTTCTTTATTGAATTTTGTTGAATCAAGAAGCCTCTCATCACCGCTTTGCTTGCGTCCCAGATCACTCTTTTCACCACGTCGGCCCCCAAATTTATTTCAAAATAGTCTTTTAATGTTTTTTGGGCCTTCATGTGGATCTCCTTGTCTCGAAAGAGGGTGTCATTCATTCTCCATCTAAATTGACCAGCTGTAGTAAGTTTCATCTCCATCCTCACGGCGTTATGGTCGGAGCAAGTTTTTGGGCAGATTTCCACCTTCTTAATCTTTGGAGCCATGCCACTAGTAATCCAGATTTGGTCAATTCTGGTCCAGGTCGTCATCGCTTGAGAGAAAAAGGTTCCCTCTCTCTCCAGAGGGTTCCTTGTTCTCCATATATCTATCAAGTCCATGTTTTCTGTCATTTCAAAAAAAGTCTTAGGAAGTCTCCCTTCCTTACTCACTGTTAGTCTTTGTGCCTTGTCCATGTTAGTGGAGACCACACCATTCATGTCTCCCATGATTATCATATTGTAATCCAAATATTCCATCAGAGTTTGATGAAGTCTCTTAAAAAAGTCAGCTTTACCTTCATTTGGTGCGTAGATTCCAACCACTAAAAATTTTTCTCCTTGCACTTGTATTTCCACTGCCAGATATCTCCCTTGGTCATCTTTAAATATCATTTTCGGGGCCCATTTCTCTTTCACATATATTACAACTCCTCTTTTCTTAACTTTGTCTGATGAAATAAATTCTTGTCCTAATCTTTTATTTGTAAGTAATCTCCTGTGGGCTCTAGTTATGTGAGTTTCTTGTAGGCATATCAAATCCAATTGTTCTCTGTTCAAAATATGAAATACTTGTCTTCTCTTCAAAGGCCCATTGAGCCCATTACAATTCCAGCTAAGGAGTTGCAGAGCCATCTTGTTATTTTTCTGGAGCTCCTCCAACAGCTCCAAGTTGTTGCTCTTCTTCTGATGGTGGTGGTTTTTGTCCAAACGAAAGATTCAGAATGTCTAGTGCTCTCCTCTGTTCTGCAAGTACGTCCACAGTCCCCTTCTGCAGGTCCTCCTGATATCTTGCCAAAAATTTGTCTTTGTCTTGAATTGTCTTTATTTTCACCTTCTTTCCCTTGTGGTCAAATGACAGTCCTTGTGGAAATTCCCACCTGAAGCGGATAGCGTTTTTCTTTAACAGAAGAGCCAAATCCTTGTAAAAGTTTCTTAAATCCAAAATATATTTTGGTATGTCTTTGAAGATCTGTATAGCTGAGTTTCCAATTTGCAGGGCCTTTTCAAAGTGTAGTCCTAGTATTTTGTCTCTTTCCTCCTTAGATCTAAATGTAATCAAACAATCTCTCGGGGTCTTTCTGTCCTGCTTTTTGCCCAGTCTGAAAGCTGTTGTGATTTTAAATTCGTCTTCCTCGAGATCCCAGCAGTCAACAAACTCCCGTGTCAGATATTCCGCAAGGTTGTCTCTTTCGTTCTCTGGAATCAATCTTAATTTCAAATTTCTCTCTTTTCTCTGTAATTCCCACAAGGCCAGGGTTGCATCGTGTTCGTAGACCTTCTTAGCGATCGGCTCTAATTTCTCTTGTGTATCTCCAGCAGCAGCTTTAGCATCTTCGGCAATTTTACGCGTAGTAGCGTTTTCCTCAACAAGTTTATTTATAGATTCTGTATTCTGGTTTAATCTTAATGATATTTCTGATAATTTTTGTGTATTTTCTGAAGTCTGTTTTGTCAGGGACTCCAATGATTGATTTATTTTAAGCAAGGCTTCTGTCACAGCATCCATAGGAGCAGCTGTCCCTTTTTCCTGTCCTGTTGTTCCTGCTGGTCCAGCAGTTATGCCTGAAATTGAGCCTCTTTTCTTTGTGTGTTGCTGCTGCAGCTGTTGTTGATGTTGTTGCTTGGTTTTGGCCCTTGTGAGTATCTCTTCTTGTGAGCCACTCATATCAAAGTCAAGGTCGTTTCCCACAGGAGCTGTTCCCTGTTGGAAAATTCCACTGTCCTGTGCCGTACCAAACTTTACTTTACTTTACTTTACCCTCTAGGGGGAGCAAATCAAAATGGCCAAAGAATACAATGTCCAAATACAAGAAACAAAGGAGTAAATCCAAAGATGTAAAGCACAACTAAAATGCGTGTAACTGGAGGCTTATAGCTACCAACTGCTACAGTTTCCCAATTTATACTGTTTCTTCTTGTAATGTACTGTAGCCAAACGCAATTTAAACTTTGTATCACAGTATCACTTTGCAGGAAAAAGTCAGATCAGTGTCCTATTGTCCTAAAAGGCAGACCGCTTCGTGCTTTAATAAATGAGATAGCAGAGGATTTTTGCTTCAGATAGATCATGCAGTTATTACAGTCTCTTTCACCTCCCCTCTGCCCTGCTAGCTAGAGGGGAGATCCAAGGTCTAAATGTCCGGTTTGATTAAATAAAAAGCAAGTTTCAACGGATGCAGGTTTAGAGTTCCGTTGCTTTCACTTTCATGCAGTCGGGGGGAGGCAGACTTCCTTGTTTTTGATCTCCCCGCTTTTAGCCCAATTTTCAAAATTTAAAGTGTCCCGATTATTTTCAGCTCTTACTCACGGGAAGTCAGTCCAAATTTTCTTTTCAGGAAGGAATCGGCGCTCTCCGCTTATGGCGACGCGGCTTCACTTCGCAGGCTGGGTAGCGACTCTCAGCACCGCGCTCACTCCCGATGTCGATCCGTAGCCTTTAAAAAGGCTCTTTCACGGTACCGGGGGGCGCAAAGGTGCCCACCGAGTCTCCTTGTTCTCAGGCTTCAGCGCCTGAGATTTTAGGGGTCCCCCGCTCGCCGTAGCGGGTACGACCCGAACTTGCGAAGCAGTCCTTCTCCGGAGCTCGGAGGTAGGACCGCCATTAAGCGCTGGCACCGACCGGAAGTCCCCGCAATGAGCCTTTTTAAAGGCTGCGGAGGGGATACGGGGGTGGCGTGGCACTGAGAGTCGATCGCTACCTCGGTGGAGCGAAGCCGCGAGCCATGACCAGAGAGCGCTGACTTCCTTCCTTGAAAATCTGGACTGAAAGAACTACCCGTGAGTAAGACGGATTGGGACTCTAAAAAATTTTATCCTGAATTAGAGACGACCGGGGGTGTGCTAAAAGGAAGTCCGCACCCCCCCCCCTTGCAGAAGATCTAAGCAACAATATAAGAGCTAAGCTGGAGAGCCTACCCTTGGTGGGGTGAGTTAAAAAGGACATTAACTTTCAAGATTTTGCTAAGGGAAATTTTATGCTGGAGAGTGGAGTTTCGGAAGCCTTCTTTGTGTTTTAAACAACCCCCCCTCCCGGGCTCGGGAACGTCCTGCCTTTGTGCCTGTGTAAGAGCCGTGGAGTTTGACAGCTGTCAAAGCTGTCAAACGGGCAACATAAAGTGGAAAAATTGTTATTTAAGATCCCTTTGGACTAAGACGAGCTACAATTGAGTCAAAATTGTTGGAAACAAAGTAATAATAAGAAGTTAAAGGGTTGTTGAGTAAAAAGATTAATAAGTAACCAGATTCCCCCTAGGGGGAATTCTGTGAAACTACAATGGATACAATGGCTGTGGATGGAAAGTTACTAGTGGAAATCGAAAGGATGTTTCAATTGGTGGGAACCTTACAAGAGCAGAGCTTGGCCATGAATAAACAACTTATGACTATGACCTTGGGAACAGGCAACTCTGCTGTTTGTGTTGAGGACCTCAATGAGAAAGAATCCACAGCTGAAGGGGAAACAACATCTGCAGAGGTGGAAGAGACTAAACAAGAAAAAGAGAAAGTAATTTTGGGAAGCAACATCCAAAAGCTGACATCTGTGGAATATAAACAAGGAGACTTTGGGAACACATTTACCACAAGTCTGCGAAAGATGCAGAAGAAGAAGGAGGAGGCCCCGGGACAATATGGAATACAGGAACTTAAAACAAAGAGACATGACTGGGGCCTACGTTTGGACTTTGGTTTTGAGGATACAGGCTTTGTGGAAATTTTCCAGCAGTTGATTACAAATCTCCTTGTGGGAAGAGAATACACTTGGATGGTGAAATAACTTTTTTCAGACTCGACGACTGATATAAAGGACTACCAACAAGACCGGCGGAGAGGGACTGAAAGAGATTTGAAAGCCTCGGACGTGAGGAACCCAGGCTGAGAATCTCGACTTTGGACTTTAATCGGGAAGGGACAAAAACCGGGGATGGGAGGGAGGGAAGAGGAGACTCTCAGAAACTCTTAAGACTTTTGGGTTTGGTTAATATGACTTTTAATTAAGACAAAATGAAAAATCGATGGAAGAAAACTTATGTCCAACTTAGGAATATTAATTTCAATTACAAAAGGGGTAATAAGAGGAACAAAATGGCTAAGAGGAGAAATACCAACTTGCTGATATAATTTTGGGAATTGGGATGCACGAGGGGGGGTGGGGGGAAGTCAGGGAACAAGGTTATGAAACGAGGATCTGCTGAATCTATATATGTTTTTGTTATGTGTTATTTTGTGTGTGTGTTTTGTTTTATAAAAGCGGAAAACCCAATAAAAATTTTTTAAAAAAAAAGAGGCGGAGACTAGTACAGGGAGTAGTGTAAGTGTCAAAAGGAAGGTCAGGGGTAGCGAGCGCGCGCCAAGTTCAAATGTGGAGGCGCGCGGAAATGGAGAAAGCCCGGAGGAGGAGCCCAGCCCCAAAGCACGAAGGAGGGGGGAACAGGCATCTCAGGAATCCGCTTCAGGAGAGAGCAGGAGGGAAGGAACGCAGGGGGGCAGAAAGACCCTGCGGAAAAGGAAAGACAGGAAGAGGTGGTCTAGCACAAGCCTCTTAAGTTGGTGCAGGGGCGGGAGCGAGTCAGAGGGGACTTCAAATGTCTGACGTTAGACACTCGGGGCTGCACGCCTCGGTTGTGGAACCAATAATGAACTGCAATAAACATCCTTGTATATAAGAAGAGCTTGGCGTTGGTCTTTTGTGAGCTGAGACCTGAGGCAGCCCGTGACAGTTAGGTTAAGGGGTTAGGGTAGGGTTAGGGTTAGGTTTAGGGTTAGGGTTAGGGTTAGGGGTAGGGTTAGGGTTAGGGTTAGGTTAAGGGGTTAGGGTAGGGTTAGGGTTAGGTTAAGGGGTTAGGGTAGGGTTAAGGTTAGGGTTAGGGTTAGGGTTAGGGTTATGTTAAGGGGTTAGGGTTAGGGTAGGGTTAGGGGTAGGGTTAGGGTTAGGGTTATGTTAAGGGGTTAGGGTTAGGGGTAGGGGTAGGGTTAGGGGTAGGGGTAGGGTTAGGGGTAGGGTTAGGGTTAGGGTTAGGGTAGGGTTGGGTTATGGTTAGGGTTAGGGGTTAGGGTTAGGGTAGGGTTAGGGTTAGGGGTAGGGGTAGGGGTAGGGGTAGGGTTAGGGTTAGAGTTATGGGTTAGGGTTAGGAGTAGGGTTAGTGTCAGGGGTTCAGAGACAGAGGCACAGGTGAGGGAGGAGACGGAGAGCGACGAGGAAGAATCCCAGGACAGTGAGGAAGAGGATGACAATGACTTGAGATCTTCCATGAGTCTCTCAAGTGAATCGGAGGATTCTCAGGAGGGGGCGCCCCTAGTCAGGACAAGGGGGGTCACAGGGGGGACCTGCCAGGAGCAGGGAAGCAGCAGGGAAAACCCGAGCGGGAGTGGGAGATCGGGGCCCGCTTCCCAGCAGGAACGAAGGGAAGAGAGGGGGGTTCCCAGTGTGACACACGGAGCGGAGCAGGAAAGAGACAGGGGAAGGAGATCTGGGGAGAACGTCCTGCCGGAAGAGGCGGAGACTAGTAGACTTCCGGGTTGACGCGATCTGGGAATGGCGGATTCCCTCCGAGCTGCGGAGGGAATCGGCTTTACTGAGGACGGGTCTTTGCCGCGCCGGCGACGCGGGGACCCTTAAAAACCGCAGGCGCAGATGCCTGCGGACTGAAGACTCGGCGGGTGCCTTAAGCGCCCCCCCCTGATTCGCAATGAGCCTTTTTATTTTTTATTTTTTATAAAATTTTTATTGGTTTTACAGAATTTTTATAGAACAAACAAACACTTAAAAGGACAAACATACACGTATAATTTCATAACATATTTTCATGAACCTCTTTTCTGGGACTTCCCCATACCTCCCCTTTCTGCATCCCAATGTCCAAAATTTTGTAGCAACTCCCAATTGTTACTTTCCAACCTCTGTCATCTTAGTCCTCTCTGTATTCTGATCTTATATCACTGTATCCCTTTGTTTCTAAAAACCACAACACTTTAACATTCATTAAGTTTATAATAGTCCTTGAGATAACTTTTAAATTTTCTCCATTCTTCTTCCACCGTCTCTTTTCGTTGGTCACGGATTCTGCCTGTCATCTCAGCCAATGTCATATAGTCCATCACTTTCATCTGCCATTCTTCCAGAGTGGGTAGATCTTGTGTCTTCCAATACTTTGCGATGAGTATTCTTGCTGCTGTTGTAGCATACATAAAGAAAGTTCGGTCCTTCTTTGGCACCAATTGGCCGACAATGCCCAGGAGAAAGGCCTCTGGTTTTTTAGGAAAAGTACATTTAAGTACCTTTTTCATTTCATTATAGATCATTTCCCAGAAAGCCTTAATCTTCGGGCATGTCCACCAAAGGTGGTAGAAGGTCCCTTCAGTCTCTTTACATTTCCAACATTTATTATCGGGCAAATGATAAATTTTTGCCAGCTTGACTGGGGTCATGTACCACCTGTATACCATTTTCATAATGTTTTCCTTTAAGGCATTACATGCCGTAAATTTGATACCGGTGTTCCATAACCATTCCCAGTCAGCTGACATGATGTTATGACCAGCATCCTGTGCCCACTTAATCATAGCTGATTTGACTGTTTCATCCTGTGTATTCCATTTCAGCAACAAGTTGTACATTCTAGATAAGTTCTTAGTACTGGGTTCTAGCAATTCAGTTTCTAGTTTTGATTTTTCCACCTGGAAGCCAATTTTCCTGTCCTGTTTGAAAAATTCCATTATTTGATGGTATTGAAACCAATTTTGTACCTTATGTTTCAATTTCTCATAACTTTGCAATTTGAATTTATCTCCATCCTGTTCCAAAATTTCCCAATACTTAATACTTAATTTCCCAATACTTAATTTCCCAATACTTTTCCGCAGGGTCTTTCTGCCCCCCTGGGTTCCTTCCCTCCTGCTCTCTCCTGAAGCGGATTCCTGAGATGCCTGTTCCCCCCTCCTTCGTGCTTTGGGGCTGGGCTCCTCCTCCGGGCTTTCTCCATTTCCGCGCGCCTCCACATTTGAACTTGGCGCGCGCTCGCTACCCCTGACCTTCCTTTTGACACTTACACTACTCCCTGTACTAGTCTCCGCCTCTTCCGGCAGGACGTTCTCCCCAGATCTCCTTCCCCTGTCTCTTTCCTGCTCCGCTCCGTGTGTCACACTGGGAACCCCCCTCTCTTCCCTTCGTTCCTGCTGGGAAGCGGGCCCCGATCTCCCACTCCCGCTCGGGGTTTCCCTGCTGCTTCCCTGCTCCTGGCAGGTCCCCCCTGTGACCCCCCTTGTCCGGACTAGGGGCGCCCCCTCCTGAGAATCCTCCGATTCACTTGAGAGACTCATGGAAGATCTCAAGTCATTGTCATCCTCTTCCTCACTGTCCTGGGATTCTTCCTCGTCGCTCTCCGTCTCCTCCCTCACCTGTGCCTCTGTCTCTGAACCCCTGACAGTTAGCGTTAGCGTTAGTGTCAGGGATTTAGGAGCAGAGGCAAGGCCAAGGGAGGAAACAGAGAGCGAAGGGGAGGAGGCAGAAGAAAAGATGAGTGATGATGACGACCCGAGATCTCCTAGTCTTTCCAGTGAATCAGAGGATTCACAGAAAGGAGCACCAGTGGCCAGGGCAAGGGGGGAGTCTAGGGGGGCACCCCAGGAAGATAGAGCCAGAGGGGACTCAGGGGAGAGCAGTTGGAAATCGGGACCAGCGTCACCGCCAGGGAGCAGGGAAGAAGAAGGGAGCCAGGGGGCAAGCGCTGGCAGCTCACCACAGGAGGGAGGGCATGAGTCAGGAGTGGCCACACCTCCATCGGGGAGCGAAGAAACGGTTAAGAGGAAAGTGGAAGGTTGGGCGCGCGCGCCAAGTTCAAATGCAGAGGAAGGCGGCGCAGTAAGCAGCCCGGAAAGGGAACCAGGTCCTAAAGCCCGGCGCAAGGAGGCAGGAGGGTCCGGGTCAGCGTCAGAAGAATCCAGGAAGGAAGAAACCCCGGGGGGTAGAGGGACCCAGAGGAGGACAGTCAGGCGGAAAAGGTGGAGCAGGGCTAGGATATTAAGTTGGTGCACAAGGGGCGGAGACTCAGACGGAGCTTCGCCGATCTAGCTACTAGACGTAGAGTTGCGCGCAGCAGCGTGAGAATGGAAACTGCAATTCAATAAAGACTTTTACTTAATGATCGCTGGCTAGCGTGATCCTCTGTGAGCTAGGATCTTCAAGCAGCTCTGACAGTAAGCTCCGTCTCACTCAATTGTGGGCATCTACAACCTCGAGGAGGGGAGAGAAGCAGGTGCCCACTAGCGAGCTCACGAACGGCAGACGACATGACGGCGGAGCAGCAGATAGAGGAACTCAGAAAAGCAGTGGCACAACTGAATGCCGAGGCTCTCGCATCCAGGAAGAGAGAGGAGGAGGCAGCTGCCGCCTGCAGGGATCTCCAGGTCAGGTTAGATGTGCTGACAAAGCAGACACCCCGGCAGGAGGGAATTGGGTTGGCGAGACGCACAGGCGGGCTGGTCTCTCACTTCGATGGGAACCTGCAACAGTATCCCAACTTTAGAGCAGACGTACTGTGCGCACTGCAACTGCTGCATAAAGACTTTAGAGATGAGCAAGAGAGAGTGGGATTCATCATGTCTCATTTGCATGGGGATGCTAAAGCATGGCTACGCAATTTATGGAGAGATAAGGATCCGGCGCTCCAGAATGCAGATGCCTTTATTAAAGCGATGGATGGGTGTTTTTTATCAAGCATTGACGTGGATCTTGCCCGGAAGGAGGTGCATGGGCTAAGACAAGGGAGGGCCAGCGTCAGGCAGTACCATGCCCGCTTTTTCGCCTTGGTCAGTGCCCTGGAATGGGACAGAGATTCGGCCCCTGTAAGAGACCTCTTTTGGGAGGGGTTGCACAGCTCGATTAAAGATGAGATCGCGAGGGGGGAGAGACCCCGAACCACCCAGGAGGTCGTTCAGAGGGCACTGGCAGTGGGGGTGAGGCTGGAAGAACGCCCGTGGAGCAGGGACGAAGGGCGTGGAGGGCGCGAACCAGCCAGGGGCCCCTCCTTCCTTCCCAGAGAAGCAGCGCGGGCGCAATCCACGCCTCCGCCAGGAGGAGGAGCCGAACCTATGGAGGTTGGAGGTGCAAGGGCTCAGTCAGCAACCAGAGCCCTAGCACCGGCAGCAGTGAAAGCGAAGCCTCCTAGAGGGAACAGGAAGTGTTACGTCTGTGAGGAGCCAGGGCATATGGCGAAAGAGTGTCCCCAGAGGCTCCACAAGCTCACTGCAGCCTCGGCAATGGTGACTGCAGCAACGCAGCAAGGAGGAACACAGCAGGGAAACGAAGCAGTCTGGCTGGAGGAAGAGGCCCTGGGGCCCAGCCAGACGTGTTAGTGCCGCAGTCCCCAGAGATTTTACAGCCCGTGAACCCCCTCCCGCCCAAACCAGTGGTGAGGCTCACCGCATCTCTCCAGCTGCCCAATGGAATCACCATGGACGTGCCCATCACAGTGGACTCGGGCAGCAACGCGGACTTTATAGGGCAGGACTTTGTCGACAAGCACGCTATACAGTTGCTGCCGGCCACACTGCCCCTGCAGGTTGTCACGGTGGATGGCAGGGAGTTGCTAGGGGGGCAAGTGGTGAAGCAGACGCCGCCAATGGCGATGCGACTTGGGAATCACAAAGAAATCATCAGCTTCAATGTCACTCAACTATCGGATACGCCCATTGTATTGGGAATGAGTTGGCTGGACAAGCACAGCCCAACGCTGGCTTGGTACCAGAGGCAGCTGGTCTTCGGCTCTTCCTTTTGTGCTGAACACTGCATCGTGCACCGGCAGGAAGGAGAGGAAGAGGAGTCACAGCTGCTGCTAGGCACGCTGCAAGCGATTCCCCACAAGTACGCAGAATTTTTGGAAGTTTTCTGCGAGAAGGAGGCGGACAGGCTACCCCCTCACAGACCATATGACTGCAAAATTGACCTGCTGCCGGGGGCGGCGCTGCCTAAAGGGAAACTGTATTCCATGTCGGAGGACGAGCTGCAGGAACTCAAAGAGTTCATCGATCATAATTTGGAGCGCGGTTTCATCCGAGAGTCCAAGGCAGCGGGGGGCAGTCCTGTATTCTTTGTTAAAAAGCGAGACACGCCCCAAAAAAGACTGGTCGTGGACTATCGCATTTTAAACAGTGTGACCAAGCCGTCGGACTTCCCCATGCCCCGAATCGACGACCTCCTGGCGAAGGTGCGGAAGGGAAAAGTGTTCACCAAATTAGACCTGCGAGGGGCGTACAACCTCATTCGCATGCGGGAGGGAGATGAGTGGAAGACGGCCATGTTCACGCCACTGGGTACCTACGAATACAGAGTTATGCCTTTTGGACTGCAAAATGGCTCCCACGTTTTTCAAGCTTTCATGCATCACGTGTTGGCGGGACTTCTCTACAAGACGTGCGTCTGTTTCTTAGATGACATCCTGATCTTTTCGGAATCGCAGCAGGAGCATGACAGGCACGTCAAGGAAGTGCTGACCAGACTAAAGCAACATAGGCTCTACGCCAAGCTGGAGAAGTGCCAATTCGACGTGACGGAGGTGGATTTTCTGGGCTACAAGTTGTCTGACAAGGGGCTCGCCATGGACAGCGCCAAGGTTCGAGCGGTATTGGACTGGAAGAGCCCACGCAACCGGAAAGAGGTCCAAAGGTTTGTCGGCTTTGCGAACTTCTATCGCAAGTTTATCAAGGGCTTCGCTATGCAGACAGCGGCCATCACAGACACGCTTAGCTCCAAGAAAAAGAAGTTCGTTTGGACGGAGGAGGCGGAGCAGTCCTTTCAGGCACTCAAGCGTCTCTTCGCGTCGGAAGAGCAGCTGCTTCACGTCAACCCCAGCAGGCCGATGAGGGTGGAGACAGACGCCTCGGACAGAGCCGTGGGGGCGGTCCTGCTGCAAAAGGACCAGCAGGGGGTGTGGCGACCGGGAGCGTTTTACTCCAGGAAGCTCAGCAAGTCCGAGCAGAACTACACCATCTGGGACAGGGAGTTGCTGGCCATTCATGCAGCGTTCAAAGCGTGGCGGCACTTCCTGATCGGCGCCAAGCACACGGTGCAGGTTTGCACGGACCACAAGAATCTGGAGCACTGGCGCACGGCACAGTTCCTAAACCAGAGGCAGATACGCTGGGCTGAGTTTTTTGCGAACTTCGACTTCCGCATAGAGTATGTCCCGGGGGACACTAACATCATGGCGGATGCTCTCTCCCGTAAGCCACAGTATCTGGAGGACGCAACGCCAGCGGCAGCCATGCACATCTTCGCACCAACAGTATGGGCGTGCGCCGCGGCCACCGTGGACCTGGAGGCGGTGCGACGAGCGTTGCAGGATGACTCCTTCGCGCAAGCAAAGATGGCAGAGGTGCAAAGGGGCAAGGCTGTGGCCGACGGTTTCCAGCTACGAGATGGATTTCTCATCCGTAAAGGGGCCATCTACGTGCCGGGAGACGACCTTCGCGCCAAGGTGCTGCAGCAGCTGCACGACGCGCCCACGGCCGGGCACTTTGGCAAGGAGAAGACGGTGGAATTAGTAGCCAGGGATTTCTGGTGGCCTGGAATGAGAGGGGAGGTCGCAGACTACGTGGCGAGGTGTGACACCTGCCAGAGGGCCAAACCAGTGCACAGACCGCCGGCCGGACTGTTGGAACCGCTGCAAACTCCGGTCGAACCATGGGAGAGAGTGGCCCTGGACTTTGTCACAGATCTGCCCAGCTCGAGGGGCAAGACGGCAGTGCTGGTGGTGGTGGACCTGTTTTCCAAGATGGCCCATTTCATTCCGTGTGCTAAGGTGGCCACGGCGGAGCAAACCGCCAAACTGTTCATAGACCACGTGTTCAAGGTTCACGGTCTGCCACGGTCTATTCTGTCCGACCGCGGGCGGCAGTTCATCTCGAATTTCTGGCAGAAGCTGATGGGCTTCCTGAACGTCAAGATCAACCTGGCGTCGGCGAGACACCCGCAGACCAACGGGCAAGCGGAGCGGGTCAATGCCATCATGCAGCAGTACCTGAGATGCTATGCGAATCAACAGCCTGCGACGTGGGTGGATTACCTGCCGCTTGCCGAGTTCGCCTACAACAACACGAAGCACGTGTCCACGGGGGTCACGCCGTTCTTCGCCAACAATGGGAGGCACCCCAGAACCTTCCCGGGACTGGAAAGAATGGGGGAGGGGGAGCCGCAGACGGCAGATGCGTTCGCGTTGGAGCTGCAGGAAGTCCACGATCAGCTGAGGCGCCACCTGGAGCTGGCCAAACACGCATACAAGGTACAAGCGGACAGACACAGAAGGGTTGGCGAAGAGATCCATGTGGGAGACTGGGTCTGGTTAGCAGCCCACGCAGTGCCGGCCAGGTCGTTGGCCAAGAAGAAACTAGGGCATAAACAACTGGGGCCCTACCAAGTCGAAGAGCAGGTCAACCCGGTAGCTTTCAGACTGGCACTTCCGGAGGGTTCCAGAATGCATCCGGTGTTCCACAGATCGGTGCTCACTCCCTACAAGGCACCGCACAGGTTCCAGGAACCCGGAACGGCGCCGAGTCCGGTCAGAGACAGAACAGGGAACGCGGGAGTGGCACAGAAGGAGCGCATCAACGAAGTCACGGAGATTTTGGACTCCAGATGGGGGGAAGAGGGGGTAGAATACTTTCTCGCCAAGGAGGGCACCCCGGCCAGTGCTACGCCTTGGACGAACCTCTACTCAAAGACGAGTTTCATGCCCTCTTCCCACATAGACCTATGCCAGCAGACTTTTTCGACGACTGGCTTTTCACGCCCACGCTTTCGGCCAGCACTTTCCGGGGGTTCGACTCGGAAGAGGACCCGACACAAGACGTCCGTTCCCCGGAGGGGTCACCCTCGGGATCTGCATCAGAACCTTCGTATTGGTGGGACGATAGACCAGAGGAGCAGTTCCGCAGAAGGTGGCTGGAAGGCCCAGGACGAGCAACGCCGCCAGGAGGAAGTGAGGGAGAAACGGACATGGACGTTTTCGGGGACGACCCTGGTTTCGAGCACGGCGGCACAGAGATGGAAGCGGAGGTGACCGTCGTCGACGAGAGCAGGGAGGAAGACCCGCGAGACTTCAGATGGAGGCCCGCCACGGGAAGCGAACGATATCCGACGTTCGTCCCTTTGCAACAGCAGCACCCAGCTCCAGCACCGGAAGGAGGGGAGGGGGGAATGGGGGGCTTCGAGGGGGGGATGGATGTCAGGGATTTAGGAGCAGAGGCAAGGCCAAGGGAGGAAACAGAGAGCGAAGGGGAGGAGGCAGAAGAAAAGATGAGTGATGACGACGACCCGAGATCTCCTAGTCTTTCCAGTGAATCAGAGGATTCACAGAAAGGAGCACCAGTGGCCAGGGCAAGGGGGGAGTCTAGGGGGACACCCCAGGAAGATAGAGCCAAAGGGGACTCCGAGGGGAGCAGTTGGAAATCGGGACCAGCGTCACCGCCAGGGAGCAGGGAAGAAGAAGGGAGCCAGGGGGCAAGCGCTGGCAGCTCACCACAGGAGGGAGGGCATGAGTCAGGAGTGGCCACACCTCCATCGGGGAGCGAAGAAACGGTTAAGAGGAAAGTGGAAGGTTGGGCGCGCGCGCCAAGTTCAAATGCAGAGGAAGGCGGCGCAGTAAGCAGCCCGGAGAGGGAACCAGGTCCTAAAGCCCGGCGCAAGGAGACAGGAGGGTCCGGGTCAGCGTCAGAAGAATCCAGGAAGGAAGAAACCCCGGGGGGTAGAGGGACCCAGAGGAGGACAGTCAGGCGGAAAAGGTGGAGCAGGGCTAGGATATTAAGTTGGTGCACAAGGGGCGGAGACTCAGACGGAGCTTCGCCGATCTAGCTACTAGACGTAGAGTTGCGCGCAGCAGCGTGAGAATGGAAACTGCAATTCAATAAAGACTTTTACTTAATGATCGCTGGCTAGCGTGATCCTCTGTGAGCTAGGATCTTCAAGCAGCTCTGACAGTTAGGATTGGGGTTAGGGTTAGGGTTAGGGTTAGGGATAGGGTTAGGGTTACGGTTAGGGTTAGGGTTAGGGTTACTGTTAGGGTTGGGGTTAGGGTTAGGGTTAGGGTTAGGGTTAGGGTTAGGGTTAGGGTTAGGGTTAGGGTTAGGGTTACGGTTACGGTTAGGGTTACTGTTAGGGTTGGGGTTAGGGTTAGGGTTAGGGTTAGGGTTAGGGTTAGGGTTAGGGTTACGGTTAGGGTTAGGGTTAGGGTTAGGGTTAGGGTTACGGTTAGGGTTACTGTTAGGGTTGGGGTTAGGGTTAGGGTTAGGGTTAGGGTTAGGGTTAGGGTTAGGGTTACGGTTAGGGTTAGGGTTAGCATTTCAGTTAGGGTTAAGGTTAGGGTTAGGGTTAGGGTTAGGGTTAGGGTTAGGATTGGGGTTAGGGTTAGGGTTAGCGTTTCGGTTAGGGTTAGGGTTAGGGTTAGGGTTGGGGTTACAGTTACTGTTACTGTTACGGTTAGGGTTACGGTTAGGGTTAGGGTTAGGGTTAGGGTTAGGGTTAGGGTTAGGGTTGGGGTTGGGGTTGGAGTTAGGGTTAGGGTTAGGGTTAGGGTTAGGGTTAGCATTTCGGTTAGGGTTAGGGTTAGGGTTAGGGTTAGCGTTAGGCTTAGGATTGGGGATTGGGTTAGGGTTAGGGTTAACGTTTCGGTTAGGGTTAGGGTTAGGGTTCGGGTTTGGGTTCGGGTTCGGGTTCGGGTTCGGGTTAGGATTGGGGTTAGGGTTGGGGTTAGGGTTAGCATTTCGTTAAGGGTTAGGGTTAGGGTTAGGGTTAGCGTTTCGGTTAGGGTTATGGTTAGGGTTAGGCTTAGGGTTAGGGTTAGTGTTATGATTGGGTTTGGGTTTGGGTTTGGGTTAGGGTTAGGGTTAGGGTTAGGGTTAGGGTTAGGTTTAGCATTTCGGTTAGGGTTAGGGTTAGGGTTAGGGTTAGGGTTTGGGTTTCGCTTAGGGTTAGGGCTAGGGCTAGGGATAGGGCTAGGGATAGGGATAGGGATAGGGATAGGGTTAGGGTTACGGTTAGGGTTACGGTTAGGGTTACGGTTAGGGTTACGGTTAGGGTTAGGGTTAGGGTTAGGGTTAGGGTTAGGGTTAGGGTTGGGTTTATGGTTAGGGTTAGGGGTTAGGGTTAGGGTTAGGGTTAGGGCTAGGGTTAGTGTTAGTGTTAGGGTTGGGGGTTGGGGTTGGGGTTAGGGTTAGGGTTATGGATAGGGATAGGGTTAGGGTTAGGGTTAGGGTTAGGGTTAGGGCTAGGGCTAGGGTTAGTGTTAGTGTTAGGGTTGGGGGTTGGGGTTGGGGTTGGGGTTGGGGTTAGGGTTAGGGTTAGGGATAGGGATAGGGATAGGGTTAGGCGTAGGTTTAGCATTTCAGTTAGGGTTAGGGTTAGGGTTAGGGTTAGGGTTAGGGTTAGGGTTAGGGTTAGGGTTAAGGTTGGGTTTATGGTTAGGGTTAGGGGTTAGGGTTAGGGTTAGGGATAGGGTTAGGGTTAGGGTTATGGTTAGGGATAGGGTTAGGGTTAGGGTTAGCGTTTCGGTTAGGGTTAGGATTGGGGTTAGGGTTAGGGTTAGGGTTAGGGTTAGGCTTAGGGTTATGGTTATGGTTATGGTTAGGGATAGGGTTAGGGTTAGGGTTAGGGTTAGGGTTAGCGTTTCGGTTAGGGTTAGGGTTAGGGTTAGGGTTAGGGATAGGGATAGGGTTACGATTGGGGTTAAGGTTAGGGTTAACGTTTTGGTTAGGGTTAGGGTTGGGGTTGGGGTTGGGGTTGGGGTTCGGGTTGGGGTTCGGGTTCGGGTTCGGGTTCGGGTTAGGGTTAGTGTTAGGGTTAGGGATAGGGTTAGGAGTAGGTTTAGCACTTCATTTAGGGCAGGAAGATAGCTCTGAGCGAGGGCAGGAAGTTGCGGGCGAGGGCAGGAAGTTTTAGCTCTGAGCGAGGGCAGGAAGTTTCAGGCAAGGACAGGAAGTTAGCTCTGAGCGAGGGCAGGAAGTTAGCTCTGAGCGAGGGCAGGAAGTTCCGGGCAAGGGCAGGAAGTTAGCTCTGAGCGAGGGCAGGAAGTTAGCACTGAGCGAGGGCAGGAAGTTCCGGGCGAGGGCAGGCAGTTAGCTCTGAGCGAGGGCAGGAAGTTCCGGGCGAGGGCAGGAAGTTAGCTCTGAGCGAGGGCAGGAAGTTCTAGGCGAGGGCAGGAAGTTAGCTCTGAGCGAGGGCAGGAAGTTCCGGGCGAGGGCAGGAAGTTAGCTCTGTGCGAGGGCAGGAAGTTGGGCAGGAAACTCTGGGCAAGGGCAGGAAGTTGGGCAGGAAGTTCTAGGCGAGGGCAGGAAGTTCCGGGCGAGAGCAGGAAGTTCCGGACGAGGGCAGGAAGTTCTGAGCGAGGGCAGGAAGTTGTTCTGAGCAAGGACAGGAAGTTGTTCTGGGCGAGGGCAGGAAGTTCTAAGCGAGGGCAGGAAGTTGGGCAGGAAGCTCTGTGTGAGGGCAGGAGGTTGGGCAGGAAGTTCTAGGTGAGAGCAGGAAGTTCCGGGGTAGGACAGGAAGTTAGCTCTGAGCGAGGGCAGGAAGTCTTGGCTTTGGGGGCGGAGCCAGCTTTGGAAATTCCGGATTCTTCTCCCGCTTCCAGATCCGAGGATCAGGAGCGGATCCGGCAAGAGGAAGATCCCCGGAGAGTCGCTAATTAATCCTGGATTCGTCCGGTAATTAATGAGTCCAGAGTGACAGCCGCCAATCAATTCTTTTATTTTTTATTGTTATATTGTTATCATTATTTATTATTATTATTATTATTATTATTATTATTATTATTATTATTATTATTATTATCATCATCATCATCATCATCATCATTGTCAGGGGTTCAGGAGCAGAGGCAAGGGCAAGGGAGGAAACAGAGAGCGAGGGGGAGGAGGCAGAAGAAAAGATGAGTGATGACGACGACCCGAGATCTCCGAGTCTTTGCAGTGAATCAGAAGATTCACAGAAAGGAGCACCAGTGGCCAGGGCAAGGGGGGAGCCTAGGGGGACACCCCAGGGAGATAGAGCCAGAGGGGACTCAGAGGAGAGCAGTTGGAAATCGGGACCAGCGTCACCGCCAGAGAGCAGGGAAGAGGAAGGGAGCCAGGGATCAAGCGCTGGCAGCTCACAACAGGGGGGAGGGCATGAGTCAGGAGTGGCCACACCTCCATCGGGGAGCGAAGAGACGGTTAGGCGGAAGGTGGAAGGTTGGGCGCGCGCGCCAAGTTCAAATGCACAGGAAGGTGGCGCAGTAGGCAGCCCGGAGAGGGAGCCAGGTCCTAAAGCCCGGCGCAAGGAGATAGGAGGGTCCGGGGGGTCAGCGTCAGAGGAATCCCGGAAGGAAGAGACCCCGGGGGGCAGAGGGACCCAGAGAAGAACAGTCAGGCGGAAAAGGTGGAGCAGGGATAGGATATTAAATTGGTGCACAAGGGGCGGAGATTCAGACGAAGCTTCGCCGATCTGAGCATAAGACGTAGAGTTGCACGCAGCATCTTGAGAATGGAAACTGTAACTCAATAAAGACTTTTAATTAATGATCGCTGGCTAGCGTGATCCTCTGTGAGCTAGGATCTGGAAGCAACCCTGACAGTAAGCTTCGTCTCCTTAAATTGTGGGCATCCACGGCCTCGCGGAGAGGAGAGAAAGCGGGTGCCTACTAACGAGCTCACGAACGGCAGACAATATGACGGCCGAACAGCAAATAGCAGAACTCAGAGAAGCAGTGTCACGACTGAATGCCGAGGCTCTGGCATCCAGGAAGAGAGAGGAGGACGCAGCTGCCGCCTACAGGGATCTCCAGGTCAGGTTGGAAGTGCTTACGAAGCAAGGGCAACAGACACCCAAACCGGAGGGGATTGGGTTGGGGAGACGCACAGGCGGTCTGGTCTCTCACTTTGATGGGAATTTGCAACAGTACCCCAACTTTAGAGCAGATGTAATGTGTGCACTGCAACTGCTGCACAAAGACTTTAGAGATGAAGAAGAGAAGGTGGGGTTCATCATGTCACATTTGCATGGAGATGCTAAAGCATGGCTGCGCAATTTGTGGAGAGATAAGGATCCTGCGCTCCAAAATGCGGATGCCTTTATTAAAGCGATGGATGGGTGTTTTTTATCAAGCATTGACGTGGATCTTGCCCGGAAGGAGGTGCATGGACTAAGGCAAGGGAGAGCCAGCGTAAGGCAGTACCATTCCCGCTTTTTCGCTTTGGTCAGTGCCCTGGAATGGGACAGAGATTCGGCCCCTGTAAGAGACCTGTTTTGGGAGGGATTGCACAGTTCGGTTAAAGATGAAATTGCGAGGGGGGAGAGACCCCGGACCACGCAGGAGATCGTTCAGAGGGCGCTGGCGGTGGGGGTGCGGCTGGAAGAACGTCCGTGGAGCAGGGACGAAGGGCGTGGAGGGCGCGAACCAGCCAGGGGCTCCTCCTTCCTTCCCAGAGAAGCAGCGCGTGCGCAATCCACGCCTCCGCCCGGAGGAGGGGCGGAACCTATGGAGGTGGGAGGTGCAAGGGCTCAGTCAGCAGCCAGAGCCCTAGCACCGGCAGCAGTGAAAGCGAAGCCTCCTAGAGGGAACAGGAAGTGTTACATCTGTGAGGAGCCAGGGCATATGGCGAAAGAGTGTCCCCGGAGGCTCCACAAGCACACTGCAGCCTCAGCAATGGTAACTGCAGCAACGCAGCAAGGAGAACCACAGCAGGGAAACGACGCAGTCTGGCTGGAGGAAGAGGCACTGGGGCCCAGCCAGACGTGTCAGTGAAGAAGTCCCCGGAGATTTCACAGCCCATGGACCCCCTCCCGCCCAAACCAGTAGTAAGGCTCACCGCATCTCTCCAGCTGCCCAATGGGATCACCATGGACGTGCCAATCACCATCGACTCGGGAAGCAATGCGGACTTTATAGGGCAGGACTTTGTTGACCGGCACGCTATACAGTTGCTGCCTGCCACGCTGCCCCTGCAGGTTGTCACGGTGGATGGCAGGGAGCTGCTGGGGGGGGCAAGTGGTGAAGCAAACGCCACCAATGGTGATGCGACTTGGGAATCACAGGGAAGTCATCAGCTTCAACGTTACTCAACTGTCGGACACGCCCATTGTATTGGGCATGAGTTGGCTGGACAAGCACAGCCCGACGCTGGCTTGGTACCAGAGGCAGCTGACCTTCGGCTCTTCCTTTTGCGCTGAACACTGCATCGTGCCCCGGCAGGAAGGGGAGGAGGAGGAGTCACAGCTGCAGCTCGGCACGCTGCAAGCGGTTCCCCACAAGTACGCAGAATTTTTGGAGGTTTTCTGCGAGAAGGAGGCAGACAGGCTACCCCCCCACAGACCATATGACTGCAAAATTGACCTGCTGCCGGGGGCGGCGCTGCCCAAAGGGAAGCTGTATTCCATGTCTGAGGACGAACTGCAGGACCTCAAGGAGTTCATAGATCATAATTTGGAGCGCGGTTTCATCCGAGAGTCCAAGGCAGCGGGGGGCAGTCCGGTATTCTTTGTTAAGAAGCGAGACACGCCCCAAAAAAGACTCGTAGTGGACTACCGCATTTTGAACAGTGTGACCAAGCCATCGGACTTCCCCATGCCCCGAATCGACGACCTCCTCGCAAAGGTACGCAAGGGTTGGACCTGCGAGGGGCGTACAACCTCATTCGCATGCGGGAAGGAGATGAGTGGAAGACAGCCATGTTCACGCCCCTGGGCACCTACGAATATAGAGTTATGCCTTTTGGATTGCAAAATGGCTCCCACGTTTTTCAAGCTTTCATGCATCACGTGTTGGCGGGGCTCCTCTACAAGACGTGCGTCTGTTTCTTGGATGACATCCTGATCTTTTCGGAATCGCAGCAGGAGCATGACAGACACGTCAGGGAAGTGCTGAGCAGGCTACAGCAACATAGGCTTTACGCCAAGCTAGAGAAGTGCCAATTTGACGTAACGGAGGTGGATTTCCTGGGCTACAAGTTGTCTGACAAGGGGCTCGCCATGGACAGCGCCAAGGTTCGAGCGGTGTTGGATTGGAAAAGCCCACGCAACCAGAAGGAGGTCCAACGGTTTGTCGGCTTCGCGAACTTCTATCGCAAGTTTATCAAAGGCTTTGCTATGCAGACAGCGGCTATCACGGACACGCTCAGCTCCAAGAAAAAGAAGTTCATCTGGACAGCGCAGGCAGAGCAGTCATTTCAGGCACTCAAGCGTCTCTTCGCGTCGGAAGAACAGCTGCTTCATGTCAACCCCAGCAGGCCGATGAGGGTTGAAACAGACGCCTCAGACAGAGCCGTGGGGGCGGTCCTGCTGCAGAAGGACCAGCAGGGGGTTTGGAGGCCGGGAGCGTTTTACTCCAGGAAGCTCAGCAAGTCCGAACAGAACTACACCATCTGGGACAGGGAGTTGCTGGCCATTCATGCAGCATTCAAAGCATGGAGGCACTTCCTGATCGGAGCCAAGCACACGGTGCAGGTCTGCACAGACCACAAGAATCTGGAGCACTGGCGCACGGCACAGTTCCTGAACCAGAGGCAAATACGTTGGGCTGAGTTCTTTGCGAACTTCGACTTCCGAATAGAGTATGTCCCGGGGGACACCAACATCATGGCGGATGCTCTCTCCCGTAAGCCACAGTATCTGGAGGAGGCAACGCCAGCGGCCGCCATGCACATCTTCGCACCGACAGTGTGGGCGTGCGCTGCGGCAACAGTTGACCTGGAGGCGGTGCGACGAGCGTTGCAGGATGACTCCTTCGCGCAAGCAAAAATGGCAGAGGTGCACAGGGGCACGGCGGCAACCGACGAGTTCCAACTGCGAGATGGATTGCTCCTCCATAAAGGGGCCATCTACGTGCCGGGAGACGAACTTCGCGCCAAGGTACTGCAGCAGCTGCACGACGCGCCCACGGCCGGGCACTTTGGCAAGGAGAAGACGGTGGAATTAGTCGCCAGGGACTTCTGGTGGCCCGGAATGAGAGGAGAGGTCGCGGACTACGTGGCGCGGTGTGACACCTGCCAGAGGGCCAAACCGGTGCACAAAGCGTCGGCCGGACTGTTGGAACCGCTGCAAACTCCGGTCGAACCATGGGAGAGAGTGGCCCTGGACTTTGTCACGGATCTGCCCAGCTCGAGGGGCAAGACGGCTGTGCTGGTGGTGGTCGACTTGTTCTCCAAGATGGCACATTTCATTCCGTGTGCGAAGGTGGCCACGGCGGAACAAACCGCCAAACTGTTCATAGACCACGTGTTCAAGGTTCACGGTCTGCCACGGTCTATTCTGTCCGACCGAGGGCGACAGTTCATCTCGAACTTCTGGCAAAAGCTGATGGGCTTCCTGAACGTCAAGATCAACCTGGCGTCGGCGAGACACCCGCAGACCAACGGGCAAGCGGAGCGGGCCAATGCCGTCATGCAGCAGTACCTGAGATGTTATGCGAATCAACAGCCGGCGACATGGGTGGATTACCTGCCTCTCGCCGAGTTCGCCTACAACAACACGAAGCACGTGTCCACGGGGGTCACGCCGTTCTTCGCCAACAACGGGAGGCACCCCAGAACCTTCCCGGGACTGGAAAGAATGGGGGAGGGGGAGCCGCAGACAGCAGATGCGTTCGCGTCGGAGTTGCAGGAGGTCCACGATCAGCTGCGGCGGCACCTGGAGCTGGCCAAACACGCATACAAGGTGCAGGCGGACAAACACAGAAGGGTTGGCGAAGAGATCCATGTCGGGGACTGGGTCTGGTTAGCAGCCCACGCAGTGCCGACCAGGTCGTTGGCCAAGAAGAAACTAGGGCATAAGCAACTGGGGCCCTACCAAGTCGAAGAGCAGGTCAACCCGGTGGCTTTCAGGCTGGCGCTTCCGGAGGGTTCCAGAATGCATCCGGTGTTCCACAGATCGGTGCTCACTCCCTACAAGGCACCGCACAGGTTTCAGGAACCCGGGACGGCGCCGAGTCCGCTCGGAGAAAGAACCGGGCACGCGGGAGTGGCACAGGAGGAGCGCATCAACGAAGTCACGGAGATTTTGGACTCCAGGTGGGGGGAAGAGGGAGTAGAATACCTTCTCGCCAAGGAGGGCACCCCGGCCAGTGCGAACAGCTGGGTGCCGGGCTACGCCTTGGACGAACCTCTGCTCAAGGACGAGTTTCATGCCCTCTTCCCACATAGACCAATGCCAGCAGACCTTTTCGACGACTGGCTTTTCACTCCCACACTTTCTGCAAGCACGTTCCGGGGGTTCGACTCGGACGAGGACCCGATGCGAGATTCCCGTTCCCCGGAGGGGTCACCCTCGGGATCTGCCTCAGAACCCTCGTATTGGTGGGACGATAGACCAGAGGAGCAGTGGCGCAAGAGGTGGCTGGAAGGTCCCGGACGAGCAACGCCGCCAGGAGGCAGTGAGGGAGAGACGGACATGGACGTTTTCGGGGACGACCTTGGTTTCGAGCACGGCGGCACAGAGATGGACGCGGAGGTGACCGTCGTCGACGAGAGCAGGGAGGAAGAACCGGGAGACTTCAAATGGAGCCCCACCACGGGAAGCGAACGGTATCCGACGTTCGTCCCTCTGCCGCAGCAGCACCCAGCTCCCGCACCGGAAGGAGGGGAGGGGGGAACGGGGGGCTTCGAGGGGGGGATGGATGTCAGGGGTTCAGGAGCAGAGGCAAGGGCAAGGGAGGAAACAGAGAGCGAGGGGGAGGAGGCAGAAGAAAAGATGAGTGATGACGACGACCCGAGATCTCCGAGTCTTTCCAGTGAATCAGAAGATTCACAGAAAGGAGCACCAGTGGCCAGGGCAAGGGGGGAGACCAGGGGGACACCCCAGGGAGATAGAGCCAGAGGGGACTCAGAGGAGAGCAGTTGGAAATCGGGACCAGCGTCACCGCCAGAGAGCAGGGAAGAGGAAGGGAGCCAGGGATCAAGCGCTGGCAGCTCACAACAGGGGGGAGGACATGAGTCAGGAGTGGCCACACCTCCATCGGGGAGCGAAGAGACGGTTAGACGGAAGGTGGAAGGTTGGGCGCGCGCGCCAAGTTCAAATGCACAGGAAGGTGGCGCAGTAGGCAGCCCGGAGAGGGAGCCAGGTCCTAAAGCCCGGCGCGAGGAGACAGGAGGGTCCGGGGGGTCCGCGTCAGAGGAATCCCGGAAGGAAGAGACCCCGGGGGGCAGAGGGACCCAGAGAAGAACAGTCAGGCGGAAAAGGTGGAGCAGGGATAGGATATTAAGTTGGTGCACAAGGGGCGGAGACTCAGACGGAGCTTCGCCGGTCTAACCCATAAGACGTAGAGTTGCACGCAGCATCTTGAGAATGGAAACTGTAACTCAATAAAGACTTTTAATTAATGATCGCTGGCTAGCGTGATCCTCTGTGAGCTAGGATCTGGAAGCAACCCTGACAATCATCATCATCATCATTATTAATAATAATAATTATATATGATGATGATTAATTTTATCTTCATTGGATTAGAATTATTAATATTATTTTATTTATATTATTATTATGAATTATTATAATTTTTCCCTGGATTCGTCTGGTCATTAATGAGTCCAGATTGACAGCCGCCAATAAATTATTTTATTTTTTATTGTTATATTGTTATTGTTAATTGTTATGATGATAACAATCATTAATTTTATCTTCATTGGATTAAAATTATTATCAATTATTTTATTTCTTATTGTTATATTGTTATAATTATTATCAATTATTCTTATGATGAATTCTATATGAGGATTATGAATTTTATCTTCATTGGATTAGAATTATTATCAATATTTTTATGATGAATTATTATGTTTTTCCCTGGATTCGTCCGGTAATTAATGAGTCCAGAGTGACAGCCGCCAATCAATTATTTTATTTTTAATTGTTATATTGTTATTATTATTAATTATGATGATGATGAATTATATATGAGGATGATTTATTTTATCTTATTTGGATTAGAATTATTATCATTATTATTTTATTTATATTATTATTATGAATTATTGTTTTTTCCTGGATTTGTCCAGTAATTAATGAGTCCAGAGTGACAGCCGCCAATCAATTATTTTATTTCTTATTGTTATATTGTTATTATGATTATCAATTATTATTATGATGAATTATATATGATGATTATTAATTTTATCTTCATTGGATTAGAATTATTATCAATATTATTTTATTTATGTTATTATTATGAATTATTATAAGTTTTTTCCTGGATTCATCCGGTAATTAATTTTAATTAATTTTATCATAATTAACAATATTATTTTATTTAGATAATTATTATATATTATTATTTTATTTTGATGATTATTATCACTATTTTATTCATATTATTAAATATTATTCTTCCTTTAATTTTAATTTAATATGATCGTTATTTCTCTTCCTAGCAAGAAGACTCCGACCGGCGTTGATTTCGAAGACGCCTGAATCCCTGTGTTTTTAATTATTATTATTATTAATAACAATTATTATTATTATTAATTATTCTTGCTATTCTTAATTTTATTTCTGAATTAATTTCAATTATATTCTATCATATTACGCCTGGAGTGTCTTGATTTATCCTGATTTATCCTCCAGAATGCGAATAAATTTCCATATAATTTCCATATTTATTCCGTATTTATTTTATTATTAAATACTTATTAAAGTATTCAGGGACATGATTATTCAATTATTACAGGAAAATTATTAAAGTAAATGATTATTCAATTATTACAGGAAAATGATGAAAGAATTAAAGGACATGATTATTCAATTATTACAGGAATTATTCAATTATTCAATTCAATTATTCAATTATTCAATTTGATTATTCAATTCAATTATTCAATTATTCAATTACAGTATTAAAGTACATGATTATTAAATGATTACAGGAAAATTATTAAATTAAAGAACATGATTATTCAATGATTACAGGAAAATTATTCAATTAAAGGACATGATTATTAAATGATTACAGGAAAATGATTAAAGAATTAAAGTATATGATTATTAATTTATTACAGGAAAACGCTTAAATAACAGTATTAAAGGACATGATTATTCAATTATTACAGGAATTATATAATTATTCAATTCAATTATTCAATTATTCAATTATTCAATTATTCAATTACAGTATTAAAGTACATGATTATTAAACGATTACAGTAAAATTATTAAATTAAAGAGCATGATTATTAAATGATTACAGGAAAATTATTAAATTAAAGAACATGATTATTCAATGATTACAGGAAAATTATTCAATTAAAGGACATGATTATTAAATGATTACAGGAAAATGATTAAAGAATTAAAGTATATGATTATTAATTTATTACAGGAAAACGCTTAAATTACAGTATTAAAGGACATGATTATTCAATTATTACAGGAATTATATAATTATTCAATTCAATTATTCAATTATTCAATTACAGTATTAAAGTACATGATTATTAAACGATTACAGTAAAATTATTAAATTAAAGAACATGATTATTCAATGATTACAGGAAAATTATTAAATTAAAGTACATGATTATTCAATTATTACAGTAAAATTATTAAATTAAAGTACATGATTATTCAATGATTACAGGAAAATTATTAAAGTAAATGATTATTCAATTATTACAGGAAAATTATTAAGGTACATGATTATTCAATTATTACAGTAAAATTATTAAATTAAAGTACATGATTATTCAATGATTACAGGAAAATTATTAAATTAAAGTACATGATTATTAATTTATTACAGGAAAATGATTAAAGAATTAAAGGACATGATTATTAATTTATTACAGGAAAATGATTAAAGAATTAAAGGACATGATTATTCAATTATTACAGGAATTATTCAATTATTCAATTATTCAATTCAGTTATTCAATTATTCAATTACAGTATTAAAGTACATGATTATTAAATGATTACAGAAAAATGATTAAAGAATTAAAGTACATGATTATTAATTTATTACAGGAAAATTATTCAATTAAAGGACATGATTATTCAATTATTACAGAAAAATGAAATTATCATCGAAAAGCAAAAGGAAAAAGAGCGAAATCGGCGAAAAATATAATATAATATAATATAATATAATATAATATAATATAATATAATATAATATGGAATTAATATAATATTATATAATTAATAGAATAGAATTAATAGAATAGAATAGAATAGAATTAATAGAATAGAATAGAATTAATATAATATTATATAATTAATAGAATAGAATAGAATAGAATTAATATAATATTATATAATTAATAGAATAGAATAGAATAGAATAGAATTAAATTAATAGAATAGAATAGAATAGAATTAATAGAATATTATATAATTAATAGAATAGGATAGAATAGAATTAATAGAATAGAATAGAATTAATAGAATATTATATAATTAATAGAATAGAATAGAATAGGATAGAATAGAATAGAATAGAATTAATAGAATAGAATAGAATTAATATAATATTATATAATTAATAGAATAGAATAGAATAGAATAGAATTAATAGAATAGAATAGAATTAATATAATATTATATAATTAATAGAATAGAATAGAATAGAATTAATAGAATAGAATAGAATAGAATTAATATAATATTATATAATTAATAGAATAGGATAGAATAGAATTAATAGAATAGAATAGAATAGAATTAATAGAATAGAATAGAATTAATAGAATATTATATAATTAATAGAATAGAATAGAATAGAATAGGATAGAATAGAATAGAATTAATAGAATAGAATAGAATTAATATAATATTATATAATTAATAGAATAGAATAGAATAGAATTAATAGAATAGAATAGAATTAATAGAATAGAATAGAATAGAATAGAATAGAATAGAATAGAATAGAATTAATAGAATAGAATAGAATAGAATTAATATAATATTATATAATTAATAGAATAGGATAGAATAGAATTAATAGAATAGAATAGAATAGAATAGAATTAATATAATATTATATAATTAATAGAATAGAATAGGATAGAATAGGATAGAATAGAATTAATATAATATTATATAATTAATAGAATAGAATAGGATAGAATAGAATTAATAGAATAGAATAGAATAGAATAGAATAGAATTAATATAATATTATATAATTAATAGAATAGAATAGAATAGAATTAATATAATATTATATAATTATGTATAGAATAGAATAGGATAGAATAGAATTAATAGAATAGAATAGAATAGAATTAATATAATATATAATTAATAGAATAGGATAGGATAGAATAGAATTAATAGAATAGAATAGAATAGAATTAATAGAATAGAATAGAATAGAATAGAATAGAATAGAATAGAATTAATAGAATATTATAT